>NC_066623.1:19251373-19552018 GCF_025201925.1 Gopherus flavomarginatus
CGGGATGTATGGAGATTTAGGAGTGCTGATCTTACTCCAGAATCTGATGAATGACTCCTAATAGCAACAATTAAATTCAGATAAACTTCACGATGAAGCTATCATTAACAGTTACGTAACAGCAATTTCCACTATATTGGAAGACCATCTATCTACAGTGGAGAAAGAGAGAAAACTTTATTTTGACATTCTATCAGAGAGATATCTGAAGAACAACTGGGACTAAGGAAAATGAAAAAAAAATCTTGGATTAAAGATGAGTCCATCAAATTATGGGAGAGGAAAAAGAAGTGTGGTTCAGAATGGATGCACTCTAAGGTCAGAGTTGAGTCAGTGAAGAGAGGAGGAAAGGGCAATGAAGGAAAAGAAATGTCTTGAATGAGCAGTGAAGAGGGCCTGTTGGCATGATCATAATCAGTGGTGGAATACTATGGCGCAGTGTAGTGAGAGAGCCTCCGAAAAACGTGACCAGAATTTGAGACTCTGATGGTCCTCACTGGACCTTCCATTCTTGCAGCTTGTGCACTCACCTTATAGTAGGTTAATCTAGGCTATATTTCTCTAATTTGTTTGTGAAGTCATGTGAGACAGTATCAAAAGTCTTACTGAAGCTGAGATATATCACATCTACTGTCCCCTCATCTACAAGGCTTGTTACCCTGTCAAAGAAGGATATTAGGTTGGTTTGACCTGATTTATTCTTGACAAATCCATGTTGACTGTTACTTACTATTCTTTTAGGTGTTTACAAACTGATTGTTTGATTATTTGCTCCATTATCTGTCCAGATACTGAAGTTAAGCTGACTGGTCTATAATTCACTGAGGTTTCCTTAGTCCCCTTTTTATAGATTGGTACTGTATTTGCTCTTTTGCAATCTTCTGTGATCTCTTCCATCCTCCAATACTGACTCTGGCAGAAGGAAGTAGATCTGCATGGGACAGTGCAAGATGGTAATCTGTACCACCATGAATATGCCACTGCTATGTGATTCTGCTGCTGCTTAACACGATTGGCCCATCTAGTGGTACTGCTGCTATAGATCACAAGAGTTTTGGTTCAAAGTGGCCCTCTGCCACTGTATGAGATGGCAAGGACAGTCGCCATAGGTGGAATGCCACTAGTTAATTTCACTTGAATATCTGCTTAGCTTGCAGCAACAGGATTAGAAGCAAATATATGGCAATCTCAGCTCTGCTTGAGAGCACATTTTAATCAGCAAGGCCAGGGAAAGAGGCTGAGGCAGATGGAGGGAACAAATAATTCATTTCTGATACTTTATAAGGCAGCAGGACTGTGTGTGTATTTGAGGGAACCTGTTGCTCTTGGTCTCTTTCTGGCCTATGTGGACATCGGAATTTTGTATTCCCAGGAAAGAAATAGAAATCAAAGCTTCAGATCTGAAACCACAGGAGTTTTGAGGAAATCCAGATCCAGAGCTTTGCAGCTGTACCATTCCAGCAGCATATCTTGTTTGTGTGTGTGTGTGTGTGTGTGTGTGTGTGTGTGTGTGTGTGTGTGTGTGTGTGTGTGAACAAACCTGAATCCCCATGTGACTGGAGCCCTTTTAGAGCAATTGTGTTGAAACAAGTTTTAAGTGCTTGAAATGCTCCTTTCAAGCTGAATGCAGCTTGTTGCTTCTCCTGTTGTAACTTTAACACAAGAAATGCTTCTTCTCATGGGGATGCATAGTAGTAAAGAGGCTGCACGCACAGGAAGAGAGTTTGGGAGTCATTCAGGGGTGAATTCTGTTCTGCTATACCAGTGTAAATCCAGGCTAATACCATTTATTTCACTGGTGTTGCTCTAGGTTTACACTGGTGCATGTGAGATCAGAAATTGGCCCTGTAAAGACATGAGTCACCATCCTTTCATTAATGCAATGTAATGCATATGAAACCCCTCCAACCTGATATTATAGGCGGGATGGTAGCACTACCTAATAAAAACTCTATTTTCAGTTGCTTATAATTTTGCCAAACTTTAACCATTCAGGTTGACATGCTCCATGCTGAGTGTCTGTTTCAGGCTGTGTTAAAAGAGTTCAGCCATTCTTGAGAATGAGATTGGGGCAATGTGTACTGTTTTACTCATTTTAAAAAATTTCGTACAGCAATTTTGTTGGGAAGCTCAAGTACCTCCTTGCTTTGGAGCAAGGGCTTGAAATTTGGAAGAAGGGTCACACGGGTGTTATGGATGTGCCTTTTGCTATTCCTGTGGAAAAACAGCCCAAATTTGGCCAAGTTCTGAGCCTTGAAAAAGCTCACTTTGCACATGCTCAGTAGAGTCTTGTTAGAGTTTGGCGGCTCAATTCTCCAAAAATTCTATCTGCACTGAGTATATTTCAGCCTCTCACAGCTCCTGTCTGCCAACTGGACTGTACTTGGGGCGTTCCCACAGTGCTACAGAGCATGCACTAAGATAAGGACTGCAGAGGCTGAGCCCGACTTTCCCTCCAACTGCTCCTCCTGGTTGCTGTAAGCCACTGTGGCTCCAGTCACCAGAGCTGAGGGTAGAGATATTGTCTGTCCTGTCCTGTCAAAACCCCTCTGCTGGCATCCAGGCAGCATGGGGGCAAAAGCTGCGTTAGTCTAATGCAGAGGGGACAAGAGTAGTTATCCTTTCTCACAGAGAAGTGCCTTATTCCGCAGGCAATACTATGGAATCAATTACAATATTTTCAGTTGTGATTGAGGATGGCAGAATTGGGCCTTCAGTGATTTGATTTATGTAGCACTAGTAGCCACATTCAAGGGGTTTTTATAGAGTTATAGATTCCAAGACCAGAAGGTACTGTTGTGATAATCTAGTCTGACCTCCTGTATCTCACAGGCCGTAGAACTTCCCCATCGTAATTCCTAGAGCAAATTTTTTAGAAAAAAAAATCCAATCTTGATTTAAAAATAGTCAGTGATGGAGAATCCACCATGACCCTTGGTAAGTAGTTCCAATGGTTAATTATTCTCACTGTTAAAAATGTAGGCACATTTCATGTGCAGCCCAACATATCCTATTCTACAAATGAAGAGCTGGTGAATTCTGCTCTCTGATTGATTCCTGAACTCCCTTCCTATGTGTGAAGCCTTTTTCCTAGTACTGCCTCCCCACGGTCTTGTGACAAACAGGGGAAGCAACAAACCACATTTGGCTTGAAGGGAGCATTGCAAGCACTTACAGCTTGCTCTTACAGCTTATGCAATTGCTCTAAATTTCAAGTGGCCCCTTTGCCCCTATCCCAAGATACACTGCTAGAAATTGGTAACTGGCTCAGGCTGCAAAGATCTGGATCTGAACCTCCTCAGAGCTCAACGGGGTTCAAACCTGGGGCTTTGCTTGTATTTCTTTCCTGGAAGTACAAAATTCTGACGTCCACTTTGGTCGAGAAAGAGATCAATAGTAACAGATTCCCTCAAATACATATCTAGCTGCTGCTGCCTCATGAATTATCGGGCTATTTACTCCTGCCTCTGCCCCAGCATCTTTCCTTGGCCTCGCTGATTTACAAGTGCTCTCAGGAAGAGCAGGTATTGCCATATATTTGCTTCTGATTTCCACAGCACTCCTTGCAAAGCAAATACTACCACTCCATGTGAATCAAGATGGTGGCCCAACGGAAACACAGAAAGCACAAAAAAATATTTAATTGCTTCATCTTGTTACGATAGTATTTATAATGATAATAAAGCTTCAAAACCTCCCGGTAAGCTATTGTTACCTCCATTGTTCAGATAAGGAACATGAAACATATGCTGATTCACTGGTCACCAAGAATGGATGTATGGAACCCAAGAGCCTAGGTTCCTAGGCACCTGCATTAATTATTTAGACTGGATCGTCTCTCTCCTATAATAAGACCATATTAATTGAAAACCATTAATTACTATTGATAATAATAAACAATAGTATAAAAAGTGACTTTTTTAAAAAAAGGAAACACAAAAATCCAGGAAAGGCCAAATGCGACTCTTGGGATTCCATGAACAAATTTGATGGACAGCTGTGTGCTCAGAGTAACTCTAGCAGTTGCCATCCAGGAAATGAAATGAGCAGAAGTGTTTTCTGTTAAAGCTGACACAGCTCAGGGAGGTGAGGGCGGGATCGAGTAAAAAATGAAAATGAGCAGCTGGCTTTCCACCTGGCCTCTGCTGCCTTCGAAGGGAATAAGTGATGGAAAGGTTTCTGGGATTTGGTAAATTGGAAAATGATTGTGGCCTGCTGGTATTGTGGAAGCAGCAGCAAAGAATTACATTGATGAAGTGTTGGAGCACTGCTGAACTATTGTTCAGTGCTGTGCAGGTCAACACAACAGCGTTCCCATGAACGGCAGCCTACGGGAGAAATTCCAAGCCCGCCCTCAAAAGGCCAGCTGAAGAGCTTTGCTGAGCACACTAACTTTATTTCATCTTGAAGAGTCATCTGAATTGAGAATTGAGAACTGTGCAGCAGTTACTGCAGACACTGAGGCTCAACTTTCCAGAACTTGTGCAGCTCTTCAGTCTCTGGTAGTTTTGCTAAGTACAGTCAGTTAAATGATGTGTCGTATTAACAAAGATGCTACCTCCAGCCATTTCTAGCCTTCCCCCAGGGGTTTTCTGCTGGCGAAGAACGTGCAAACTGATTTGGAATGAAATAAAGAACTAACCTACGGTTTAGCTCCAAAATCAGTTCGTATCCATTTTTCTGGTGTTTAGAAAGATTGGAGTCAGGCAGGATGTTGCGTGAATTAATTTTCATGTACCTCTGGCCATCACAATGAGATTTAATTTTTCTGAACGGTCTGAAATTAGGAAGTTCTGGAAATCTCATGATGGCCCCTGGAGTTTCCAGCCATATTTCTAAACCAAAGAAGTTTAAAGAAGCAACTAAACTTGTTGCCACTTTCCTGAACCCCAGGAATTCGAACCCTTTAAGATTTCTGCATCACCAGAGTTGCTTGGCAGCAAAAACATGGTGGCTTCATCCGGACTACCTTGATTTTGCTGTCATCTTCAGGCCCTGGGTGGTACAACTGTCTGCAGAATTAGGAGGAGAACCTTCATAACCAAAAGTAAAGCCAGATACCACTTGCCTGAGTTGGGGCCTTGTTACAAATGATAAAGCTGGGTCATATCTAAGTTTGCAAGCCTTTGGATGAGCTGGGCTGAGTTTAGCGCAACCCCTGCATGGAGTGGTGTTTGTGCGTGAATGTATGGTGAATATATGGTGGTTTTAAGTCTTAACCAGGAAAATCTAGCTTTACAATTTTGCATGTGTTTGAACCTGAAACTCACTAAGAAACTGAGGGGGTGAGGGAGGGAACCCACACAAATGGAAACCTGAAAGGAATTTCCCACAACCCTGGGTAAATGGATGAAATGCAGACAATAGAATCTGTTAACTTGTGCACACATACACACCTGCTTTGACCTTCAGGCTAGATCCTACTCTATTGAAGTCAGTAGCAAATTTTCCATTGACTTTAATGTGAGTAGGATAGAATCTGAAGCCCTCCAGAAAATCCAGCAGGTATCCAAATATAATGAAAGCACTGGTCCTGTTTCTGACTGATGCAAGTTAAAGTGAGCACATTGGACAAGCAATTGCAATCTCTCCCTGGTCCATATTCTAGCAGTCCCTGCCTGGAATTTCTTTTATGCCAAGTGTGAGAAAGTTCTTCCTCTACCTTGGTGGGTCCTGTGCTTATTGGTGGATTTGCTTGCCTCAGAGATTCACCATGTGGGTCAGGAAACAGCCCATAGACCTTCCCCTCTGGTAGAAGCCACAGTCCAGGTCAATTCCTCCTGTGTCTGACTAGGAGTTGGGAGGTTTCGGGGGAACCTGGGCCCACCCTCTACTCCGGGTTCCAGCCCAGGGACTGTGGACTACAGCTGTCTAGAGTGCCTCCTGGTACAGCTGCGCGACAGCTACAACTCCCTGGGCTACTTCCCCATGGCCTCCTCCCAACACTTTCTTTATCCTCACCACAGGACCTTTCTCCTGGTGTCCGATAATGCTTGTACTCCTGAGTCTTCCAGCAGTATGTCTTCTCACTCTCAGCTCCTAGTGCCTCTTGCTCCCAGCTCCTTACATGCACACTACAAACTGAAGTGAGATTCTTTTTAACTCAGGTACCCTGATTAGCCAGCCTGTTCTAATTGATTCTAGCAGTTTCTTCTTAATTTGCTCCAGGTGTCCCAATTAGCCTGCCTGCCTTAGTTGGTTCCAGCAAGTTCCTGCTTGTTCTGGAACTGCCTCTGTTACCTTACCCAGGGAAAAGGGATCTACTTAATCTGTGACTAATATATCTACCTTCTAACACTCTCCTGTAGCCATCTGGCCTGACCTTGTCACACGAGCTATGTTTTACATATTGGTGCACGGAGCTGTCAATAACTTATATGTGTGGTGGTAGAGTGGATAGGTTCCAGATGATTGAGATGATACCTCATAAAAGATTCTATAATTCTAAAAAACATTTATGGATGATTTAGGAAGTAATAAGATAATGTTTCTGTAACTCCGGGGATTTTGGATCTGCGAAATAATCACTCTTGGCTCAGGCATTCACTCATTTAACCAGCTTAGCTACCTGGGAATCCCATGTAATGTAACAGTATATATTACTGCCCGGACTCTGAAGCAGAAACTAATAATCTCATCATTTTACCCCTCTTCATTCTGCTGTCAGTTAAACTCCACTTTCTCCATTAAATAATAATAAAACTGATATACCCTGTTCAGATACATTGCTCTCTAAATGAAAGGAAATGATTTCAATTTAATATCAGGTTCCAGTGACAGAAGAAATGAACAAGAAAAGCAAGTATCCTTTTGAAATATTGTTCCCAGGGCAGTCAATGGTGTGTTGTTATCACTCTCTTTTCTCACCAACCCTTTGTACATTTAGGGCCAAATCCTCAGCAGGTGTAAACTGCTGGCTTTGATGAATTTATGCTGATTTACACCAGCTGGGAATCTAGACCTTAAGGCACCATGTTAGGATTACTGGCATTTCAACGTGGATGTGAATCAAGTGAAACAGTGGATGCTGTTGTAAGAATCCTTATTGGCCGTAACCCTTTAATTGAAGATAATTAGATGAAGAGGTTCTTGGACAGGCTAGCTCTAAAAGGTGGGACAGATATTTTGGTTCTCATTTCAGCTACATCTGCATTCATGGTTCTTTTGGCAGTGTGTAGCAGGGGTGCTGGAACAATTGGTATAGTGGGGGTGCTGAGAGCCATTGAACCAAACTGTAAACCCTGTGGATGATGAAAACCACTTCAAGCCCGGGGGTGAGTCTGCACTCCCCAGCATCCCTAGTTCCAGCAGCTACAGTGTGTCATGTACATACACACATAGCCCCCCTAAATAGCAGTATAGCTGGTGAGGCACGGCTTAGGTGAGTAAAGACATGCCCTATACAACTCTCTACTAGGCCAACCCATATTTCTCCATTTATACCACTATTTTTAGTGTGTAGTATCCTGCTGCTCCTCCACTACAAGAGCCTTTCCTTACTACATGGAGAGGTTCTGGCAGTGAGGAAAGTCTCCACCAGTGGGGAAAATTGCCACCCTACTCCTGGAGTCTTTCACTGATACATGTAGCTATACACTGCAGTGTGGACACAGCCTGCTTTTCACTGTAGTGTGTAATTACTCATACCCTACACGCCGCCATCAATGGTGTGTATGGTAGACACAGCCTTGGTTGTTAAAGTTCATGTCCCTTAACCTTTCCCCACAAGACATATTTCATATAAGTTTTATTTTAGCTTGTGTTAACCTTCAAATTATTATTATCTGTTATTTAGGTTGTGATAGTGCCCAGAACATGCTAGATGCTTTCCAAACACAGAGGAAGACATAGGCCCTTTGCAGTTTATTGATTTGTCCTAAGGCTATTTTCAAATATAAGAAATAGATCTGATCTTGGGGTGATGGAATACAGGAGAAAGAGACCAAGGGAAACTGAATCAAGAGACTGGAGAATTGTTTGAGGCTGGGGACAAGACATAAAACAGGCTTCAGATTTAGAAGGCTGTTTTATGCAAAGGCACTTATTTCCTTGCTATAATTACAACTTGGGGGGTGGGGGGTTGGGGCGGACTGAGCAATCATTTGGCTGGGTGCTGAAATAATCATAAGGAAATGTTTTCCCATGGTTTAGTTCAGGATCCGTGTTCTAAAATGTAGGGGATTAATCTCAGAACTAACAGCCTGTCAAGAGAAAAGGAACTAAGGTGGGACTACACACTTGATTTCTTTCCAAGATATTTTCTTCTTAAACCTTTTCTTAAATAAAAATATAGATCCATCAATGGCTATTAGCCAAGATGTTCGGGGATGCAACCCAATGCTCTAGGTGTCCTTAAGCCTCTGACTGCCAGATACTGGACAGGATGACAGGGGATGAATAACTTGATAATTTCCCTGTTCTGTTCATTGCCTTTGAAGCATCTGGCATTGGCCACTGTCAGAAGTCAGGATACTGGGCTATATGGACCATTAGTATGACCCAGTCTTGTTGTTCTTACGATTATATGCTAGATTTGTTTCCAAGATATTTTCTTCTTAAACCCTTTCTTCAGCATGTTGAGAGCCAGTGAGAATGGCATGTGTGATGGAGCGTAATCTTCAAACACAAGCAAGAACCTTGAATACCAAGGTGGGTTGGAAAACACACACAGCAGAAGCATTCTGTACTGTAGCAGTTTGTCTACTACGCAATCTGCTAGAGACAAAGACAGCTAAAAATGACTGAATAGAATATACTATTCCTTCAGGTATCTAGAAGAGATGGTACCCTAGGGCATAAGTTGTATGCTTCAGAGGGAGGGAGAAGTCAGGAAGTGAATCATCTGCACTCAGAGCACAGTCAAGAAAATATAAACATCCTGTAAGGCTGAATCAAGTCTATTGTTAGATGTGGGAACTGTAAGGTATGTCCTTAAGTCCATGCAAAACTAATAAGGAGGCTCAAACCAAATTATAGAATATCAGGGTTGGAAGGGACCTCAGGAGGTCATCTAGCCCAAACCCCTGCTCAAAGCAGGACCAACCCCAAATAAATCATCCCAGCCAGGGCTTTGTCAAGCCTGACCTTAAAAACCTTTAAGGAAAGAGATTCCACCACCGCCCTAGGTAACCCATCCCAGTGCTTCACCACCCTCCTAGTGAAAAAGTTTTTCCTAATATCCAACCTAAATCTCCATCACTGCCACTTGAGACCATTCCTCCTTGTTCTGTCATCTGGTGCCACTGACAATAGTCTACATCCATCCTCTCTGGAACCCCCTTTCAGATAGTTGAAAGCAGCTATCAAATCCCCCCTCATTCTTCTCTTCTGCAGACAAAACAATCTCTCTTAATAAGTCATGTGCGCCAGCCTCCTAATCATTTTTGTTGCTTTATGCTGTACTCTTTCCAATTTTTCCACATCCTTCTTGTAGTGTGGGGCCCAAAAACTGGACACAATACTCCAGATGAGGCCTCACCAATGTTGAATAGAGGGGAATGATCACATCCCTCGATCTGCTGGCAGTGCCCCTACTTATACAGCCCAAAATGCCGTTAGCCTTTTTGGCAACAAGGGCACACTGTTGACTCATATCCAGCTTCTCGTCCACTGTAACCCCTTTTCTGCAGAAATGAAAGATCCTTTCTAGACTATGATGTGACTCACAGGAACTGAAGCATAAGACTAAGAGAGAGAAAAAGACCAAGGATTTTCAGCCAATCTGTCAAGGCAGGAATGGGTCATGGAAAAGATACTAGAAGTTAATGATTCCAGAGAGAAAATAGAAGATTTGCATAGCTAGATCCAGGGCTACAGTCATGTTACTGTCTAATTTGGGGCGCAGTAGACATATGTAGGGGACTGCATGGATTTAAACTGAATACAGCCTGTGTCTGGAATGAAATACCCAAGGACAGACTTAAATTGTTACTTATTTCTCATGAGTTGTCTTTGCATGTATTTGCAGTAAGACTGTGTTTCTTAAGCTCAATAGCAAAGATGGTCCCAAATCAAAACCCTGGGTTTTAATACTCCCAATCTTTGGTGGGGCTTGGAATTCAAATCCAGACAGGGTTTTGATTTAATGACTGTATCTTATCCCTGCACTGGTCCAAATCAAACTCCCAGGTCTGAACACCACTGAACTTTCAGTGAGTGGACTGAGTTAAAATCCTGATCCAGGCATGAATTTTGTAGCTCAGGTCCATATGTAATTGATTGGTTAGGCCTATTCCGTAAGATACAAGTGTGTGATTATACTGTCTCATCACATGGTTTGTATTTGCTTAGGTTCAGATTCTCAACTAGAGTTAATCAGCTTAGCATTGTTGCTTAGCTGTTATTTCTTAAAGTATTGTAGCCATGATCTAATACCCTCTATGGTGTTATACATTCTATACAACAAAGGAAGAACAAAGGATGTGGGGTGGTCGGAGGTGGATTTGTTATTCCGGTATGGTAATTCTAGTTATTATTTAAGAGGGACTTTAATATAATATGCCACTAGGGAAAAAGAAAAGATTTATATACACTGCACACAGAAATAAATTGCCTTCTTAGTTTTGTTGCAGTGTTCTCTTTTGCAGTTGTTGGAGGTGTTTGTATGTGAAATAGAGCCTCCCAGGTCTACAATTTCTTCTACTCTGTCTATGAAGTCATGATTCTTCACTTCACAGCAAGACAGGATGGCAAGAGTGATTGTCATTCAACATTATGGGTCAGATTTTCATCCCTAACATCCGACGGCTGGATCTTGCAAGGTTCCAAGTGCACTGAACTCCCACAGGCTGCAAGAAGAAATGACAGTCTTTGTTCTTGCCAATCATTTGCACGTAGTACATCAATGTTGGTAGCCAGGACTGAAAATTCAGCCTTGAATGACTGTAGTGCACGATCAGATAGGAAGATGATGGAGAATAAGAGAAACATCCCTAGTTTAAATACCAGCAGCTTTAGAACCAGACCGAACCTTTAGACAGAGCCATGTATATAGAGGAGTGCTGAGATGGTTAGACAGAGCTGTGTGTATATAGAAGTGCTGAGATGGAATTCACAGTCACAGTTCCTTCCCTTGCTCAGGGTGAAAGTAATTTTCTGCAGTTCTGAAAAGGGGGCTGCCTAATTTTCCCCTCATGCCAGCTAAACTCAGCTGGCTGGCATGTCAGGGCAGCACCACCCACTCCCTGTTTTGGAAGGTGAGGAAGCATCACACATGCAGTCCCTACTCACCCCTTCATGCTCAGGCCCATAGTGAAGGGAGCCCTAATATGGCCAGACAGGAGGTGGGGTCCGATCTCCCACTGTCCACTGGTGCCAGATGCAGTCACAATCCCAGCTTTAATACATGGCAGACTGGGGAGGATACTTGTTAACAGGAAGTGGCTGATGTAAGTCTGATCCATTTTAAAGTTTTCCAGTGTCAAAGTCCTTCTAAAATAAGAGGTGTTTTTTTTAACCATCCTCAAGGCATTTCAAAGAGAATATGCTGCATTACGTAACCTCTGCTATTTTTCAGATACTAAAAACCACTGGGAAAAGAAGAGTGGGTGTATGGGTGGTGAGTCAAGGAATTATCATAAGAGATGGTCATGAACCAAACCTCCAGATGCAGTACATACCACAGACTTTGGGGAGTGGAGGATTGTTGGCATCCAAATCTGGGTCTGGATGAAAATTTCATGAATAGTTCCAATATCTTATCACCCCCACAGATCAGAACATCCTTGAACTCTGGAGGGTTTCATAATATGAATCTCAATCTAGATTGGGCAGCCCTGGGCCATATCTATTTGTCATGTAGTCCACATTCCCATTGCTGACTCACTTTATGTTGTGAGCACAGACATGGAAACTATGAGGTGGTTCAAAAGAACACGATGTCCCCAGCCCTACAGGATGAATGCACGAGGATACAGATAAATTAACTTGTAGGACGTTTCAGCTTCTGATGCTTTACTTCAGACACACAGAAAACAAAAATATTCACTGCTTTTCCTGCTAACACTGCATTCTTTTAGTGGTACTAGAGAAACACAAAAGTGTAGCCGATTGTATGTAACTGAATAGATTCTGAGTTTGGATGAGGAAATTGTCTTCATACAGAATACATAAGAAGCGGGGTCTGATCTAATCAGCAGAAATCTGAGCATTTTGCACATTTTCCTGAAAATTGGGCTGTTTTTGTGAGATTTTCAATGGGAATGGGCCTCCCTTTATGAGCTACATTTTCATGGCTGTTCCACGTGAGAAGTTGCTCTTTTGCATAGTTTTTGTAGCAGCCTGACCATTTGCACAAACATGGAATTTCAAGGGTGCACCAAACAAGCAAAATAAAGTTGCTGCAAATTTCACACACTCATCCCCAGAAAGGGGGTGGGAGGACTCAGAGAAGAAAAGAAGGAAAAATGGTTTATAATTCCCACAGACCTTATTTGCACACAAACATCAACTGAAAGAAAATAATTATTAGAGCAGCACTAAGTTAAAACCAATGTTACCAGCACAAAGGGCTCTGAATGTGTCTGGATTATTAATGCATTATGTATACAAACTGTTTAAAAAAGGTAACTTGAAGTTTCTGTTAATGGTAGTTTGTGTTTTCCTTTCTTTCTATCTCCTCCAGCATAAAAACACTTCCCAGTTCAGATCCAAATGAAAACATTTCCCCTAAGTAGCAGTATTTAACAATCAGCTAGAAGAGTCCTCTTAGTTCACAAGGATCATTTTTGCTCTTATGTAGCTTAGTTTGTTTTCGGTTCTCTGTTACAGATAGTAATTCCACCTGCCCCCAACACGCACTGATAAAGAAGGAGAATTTATTTACAAGGCCAGTCTTTTCTCTACCACAAGGGAGATCTACGGTTGTATTCAGTGTATAAACAGAAGGGAGTTTGTGATTATACTTCCCTTGAAAACTGCAATTATAAAATGTCTCTTGGTCACTCATCATTTGTGGCTTCAATGCCTCTAGAACCTAAACAGCGCTCTCATACAGACGCACATCCCTATGACCTCCAATACAACTGTTCACTCTCAGTTAAATAAATGCACTTCAGACCTTTAGGCTTGGATTGAGCAAAGAATTTAAGCACTTGCTAATCTTTAGTTATGCAAGACTAGACCACAGTTCTCTGTATCTTGCAGGATATTGTTTCTTAATATTTCATCCACTATTGAAGCACTGGTTGAGGATTCCAGCCTTGGAAACTGTAACTGTCGCTTCAAAAACAGGTTGTACATTGATATAACATATTGAAACCTGCACAAGAGATTACCTCCTACCTTGAGAGGCCCCTGAAAATTATCCCTAAATGTACTAAGTGCAATTCTGCTCCCTTTATTAGAAGACCAACTCAGATAAGCATGCATTTTTTGTCAGTTCTTTGAGGAGCATTCGTAAGACAAATTTCATTGTATCTTTCATTAGTATAGCTCCTTTCAGCCCAAATGATCCCCCAAGCAATCTATATGGAAAGGAAGCATTTTTCCAACTCATTGCAATATAAAGAGGCAGAAAGTAATTCCTTGTTAGCCCCAGTGTCTTGATCACAGGCAAGGTTTGGCTAATTACAATCTACCTTTCCCTTGCATTTTCAATACAATAAGGCACTGTTTTCACTTCTGCTCCTAAAGCTCTTGTGTACTGTTGTAACATGTCAGATGGGACAAATTGTGCCATCTCATTGTTCTAGTGAAAATTGCACAGTCATGTTTGCCCATTTCCTACATCTTGTTGGTGATAACTAACCATCTGTCTGTTTCTTCAAAAAGTGCAAAATATTTTTTACTCTCAGCTGAAGCAGCTCTTTTGCTGAGGGGAAAAAAAAAGCAGAAAACAAAAAACATCCTAAACTACTACCATTGTCAAATAACTTACATTTTTTTCAAACCCACCAAAAATCCAAACTGTCTGAGTTTGTCCAATGTTTGTCACTTTCAATATATTTGGTATTCAGAACCGTGCTGCAATCTGACTGTGTAACGTCTGTTATTATGGGTTAACAACTCATTCATCCACTTCACTTTAATAATGTTCACAGCTGTTTTTCTAAACTTTAGATCTGGAAAGCAGATTAATTTTGGAGAAAGTTAGATGTTAAATCACTCACTAGCACATTGAATACGTCTCCTGTTAACCCATCAACATGGGTTTTTTATAGTGTCTTTATATAAATCAGTGGTGCAGCTTCATCTGGAATATTATGTGCAGTACCAGTCATCTCATCTCAAAAAATGGCAGAAGAGAACTAAAATGATGAAGAGAAACAAAAATGAGCAAAGGCTTGGATAAGCCCTCATATGAAGAGAAATTGAGAAGACTAGGACTGAAAACTTTAGAAAGGAGACGAATAAGAGGGAACCTAATAAAAGTATATGAAATAATGAATAGTCTAGATAGGGAGAACATAAGCTCCTGATCTACCTTATTTCATAACACGAGAATAAGGGGATAATACATGAAATTAAAATGTAGGAGATTCAAAACTAATTATATGTTGTATGGAAAACTGTTTCCTTTTATTAATCTGTGGCACTCATTTTCACAGGAAGTCACTGAGACCAAGAAGTTGACAAGATTTCAGAAGGGACTGAGTGTTGATATGGATATCAAGAATATCCAGAGTTGTTATAATTAACAACAATCACAATTTTGGAACATAACATAACAATGGCCATATTGGGTCAGACCAATGTTCCATCTAGCCCAGTATTCTGTGTTCTGACAGTGGCCAGTGCCAGATGCTTCAGTGGGAAAGAAAAGAACATGTAAATTATTGAGTGAGAGATCCTCTGTCATCCAGCCCCAGTTTATGGAAGTCAGAGGTCAGAGGCACCCAGAGCATGGGGTTGCATCACTGACCATCTTGCCTAATAGTCATTGATGGACCTATATTCCATGAACTTATCTAAGTCTTTTTTGAATCCAGTTACAGTTCTGACCTTCACAACATCCCCTGGCAATGTGTTTCACAGGTTGACTGGACGTTATGTGAAGACTTCCTTATGTTAGTTTTAAATCTGCTGCCTATTAATTTCACTGGGTAACCCCTAGTTCTTGTGCTACGTGAATGGGGAGATAATACTTCCCTGTTTACTTTTTCCACACCACTCATGATGTTATGGACCTCCATCATATCCTCTTTTAGTTACCTCATTTCTAACCTGAACAGTTCCAGTTTTTTAAATTTCTTCTCATATGGAAGCTGTTCCATACCCCTAATCATTTTTTGTTGCCCTTCTCTATACTTTCCCCAATTCTAATATATCTTTTGTGAGATGAGATGACCAGAACTGCACGCAGTAATCAAGGTGTGGCTGCACTATGGATTTATATATTGACATTTTGATATTTTCTGTTTTATTATTTATCCCTTTCTTAATGGCTCCTAACATTGTGTTAGCTTTTTTGTCTGCTGCTGCACACTGAGCAGATGTTTTCAGAGAACTATCCACCAGGACTCCAAAACCTCTTTTTTTGAGTGGTGACAGCTAATTTAAACCCCATAATTTTGTATGTATAGTTGGGATTATTTTTTCCATGTGCATTACTTTGCATTTATCAGCAATGAATTTCATCTGCCACTTTGTTGCCCAGTCACAGTTTTGTGAGATGCTTTTGTAACTCTGCATTCAGCTTTGGACTTAACTATCGAGTAATTTTGTATCATCTGCAAACTTTGCCATCTCCCTTTTTACCTCCTTTTCCAGATCATTTATGAATACATTGAACAGCACTGGTGTCAGTACAGATTCGTAGTAGACCCCACTATTTACCTCACTCCACTGAGAAATCTGACTGTTTATTCCTACCCTTTGTTTACTATCTTTTAACCAATTATTGATCCCTGGGACGAAAGGATATTAAAACTTGTGCTTCAGGGCTTAAGACCAGATATTACAGAATGACATCTCAGAGACTTCCCCCTCTAAGTCACACATTGATATTCAACCCGAGAAAGTAGTAGCTGAAAGCTGTTTGTTTGAATCACTAATCAGTGGCCTATGTGCAATAGATTGGTGGTTTCGTTTCAATTCCCAGTGATTAGATTTGTATATCACAGAAAACACTGCTCGCAATTAGCATCCTAACTAGCAGTCTCAGCAGAAGGGTGAAGTCTGAATGGCTTGTGGAGACTAAACTATTCTGTCACCCCACAAAAGGAGTCTTTCCAGGTCAAGGTGGCGTCACAAGGGAGGTAACATAGGCAAGCTTGATCTGCTGCGACCGTTGCGTTACCAGCTTGGAGAATAGGGAACTTCTGTCTCATTTTAAAAAAGAAAAGAAGAAACACTAATAGTCAAAAAGTCGTTCATTCCTTCACATTATTGCTCTGGAATCCTCTCACTGTAGTTCTATTTCTAATGCTGGATGAGTTAGGGATTGAGAAATTCCCCAAATGACGAAAGGGGCAAAGAAAGAACAGGACAAAACATGGCTCACAGAGACGTGCTCTTTAGTCTCCTCTTCCCCGCCCCTTAATCTAGAAATTGGACTGAGTGAAAACCCTGGATCCAGACACCCTCCAACTTTGGGAAAGTCTGCCTCCAGGTCTGAAATTTGTGGCTCAGACCTACCTCCACACAACACCAAGGATATCAATGAAGTTAATGATTAAACTCCAGGAAGACCAAGATTGGTCTGTGTTCATTTGGAAACTCAGACTATGCATAGAATAGAAAATGGGAGCATGTTATGGAAATATGGATCTAATTAATATACATGTTTATGGATCAAACTTTATCCACACTTATTACAAGAAGGATCTCATCTTTGTGTACCTAATGTAAGTGAAAATGAGCCATCTGTTTGAATGGTTTTGCAGCACAGAATAACAGATGTATAAATGAAGCATCACAAACAGCACTGATATTAAATAGTGCTGGAGGTTAAAAACTCCTGTAGGAGGCCAGATTGTTTAAAATCTTCATTCTCCTGGAATGATTAATTGTCCCAAGTGTATAACTCAGTGGTGTGTCTCCCATTTTAGCTAGCATGAAGCAGATTACATTGAATTAATAGATTTTAAGACCAGAAGGGACCTTTACAATCATTTAGCCTGGCCTTCTGCATAACATAGGCAATAGGATTTCACCAAACGCTTCCTGCAACTAGCCCATACCTTCTGCTTGAGCTAAAGCATGTCTTTTAGAAAGATGGATCAAATACACCCCCGCTTTTCAGTGTTTTAAGGATTCAGATGTATTTCTTTGGACAAACTAGACAAAACAGCCTCAAACTATCCTTAATGAAGTCTGATCTCTGAAAACTAAGAACACTATTGGGATCAGTTGCCATCACTGGTACATTTCAAAGGAATATTTGGTAGTTTAGGTAATCGTATATTAGGATGTCTAATTTCAGCATCTGTAAATGAGACTAGAATGTATGTTAATTAAAATACCCACAAGTCACTTCACCTTGAAGAAGTGGAATACAACCCTGAAGTGTATTCTCAGTCGTTTTAGATTATCTGCTTGCTCTCTCCCAGTGTTGTCACTACATGATACAGATGGTGGACTAGGCCCCCTCTTGTCCCTCTCTCAATGGAGACTTAGCTTTCCTGTTATCTCTTAAAATTAGCCCATGAACAAATTCAGAAGCATTCTCTGAAAGGATAGACATTTCTCTAGAGCTTCACAACAAATATACAGCATTCCCCAAGTCTCATTCCTTTTTCTCTTTCTTTATTCCTTGGTGGAAATACCATGCAAATACATTTATGTTCACTGGTTAAACTTCTGCAGGAAGCCGGTTCATTTTTCCTTTAAAATTTTTCCTGGTTTTTAGATGTAAGTATAATTGATTTATTGAAAGTGTCTTTTTTGGTCTACTGACATTCTTAAAAATCACAGAATATTTATTTAACCCCCACCCCCCACCACCAAGCAAACAAAAA
Organism: Gopherus flavomarginatus; assembly: GCF_025201925.1. NCBI lineage: Eukaryota > Metazoa > Chordata > Testudines > Testudinidae > Gopherus > Gopherus flavomarginatus. Next base: position 19,269,271 of record NC_066623.1, read on the forward strand.
ATACAAAGAAAATTCCAATAGAGATTAGAGAAAGTGCATTAAAAATCATAATCTATCTTGGAAATTGCTATGGGTACAATTTTCAAAGAAGACTAATTAGGTGCCCAGATCCTATTAAAACTGTGATTGGGCATTTAATTCCCTTGGCTTCTTTTCTAATCCCAGCATCTGTTGTTAAATGTTGCTGTTGAAATAACTTTATTGACATGAATGCTTTCATTTTTTTAAAATATACATTTTTAATTTGGTCTCCTAAGGAGCAGACTGATGTGCTCTTGGGCTAGTTTGTTAAAGCCAGTACTCAGTTAAACTTTTGTGTAAGAAATACCCCATTGCTCTAAATGTGTTGGAGGACTAAGTACCTGATCTGAAACCCATTGAAGTCAATAGAAAGACTTCTACTGGGTTTTGGAGCATGCCCAAAGTGCAGGTTCTGGCTGAGTACTAGCTTTTCATCTCTGAAGACCTCTCTGCCGACCTGGCTTTCAATAAGTCTCTCTCACAAACACAAAGGGGTTATGAATGAAGGGGTTATGATCCTGTTCATTCACAAAACCACAGCTCATTTGGCATGATCACCAGTATATCTGCTCAAGGGAGGCCCAGTACTGGAATAAGACATTTTTCAATTTGTGACTGTGGTACACTGCCATAGACGTGGGACGGAGGACTTTAATAATAAGGGATGCTGCATATCAAGAATGAGGCACATTAGCAGCATTAGGGGTGATATGGGGCTAGGTCAGAAATAGAAGGGGTGAAAAGAATTGAGGAATAATGAAGCCTAACCCTGTAGGACCCCAAGCTGCAAACACTTCTGCATCTGAGTAACTCTGTGCTTGCAAGCACTCCAGCTGATTAAGTTACACACATATCGAAGGGGCTACACACAAGAGTTGTACTGTTTTAATTGTACAGGTATAGTTAGATCACTAAAACTCCTTAGCGTATATGCAGTTATACCAGTATAAATATGCTTATCTCTTTATAGCTAGTCTTGAAAGGACGAGATTTTTTACCCGTAAATGTTCATAATAGTTGATTTCACCATACACAATACTACGAAAAATATTTCCATGAATAATAATCAGAATTTACAAATAGGCATAGTAAGAAAAATGCTGCTTGAGAACTTCTTAGCATTTGGTTTAAGGTTGTTTACTTTGTATATTTTCACATGCTGCTGACAATTTGTATTTTAACTGTTATGAAACTTTAACTTTTTGAATGTCAGCATCTACTGTCATGAAATAATTGTCTGACTTCCTCCTCCATTTCCTAAAACTGTGAGCACTTAAATCAATACAAATAAAAAAAAAGTTTAAAACCCATCATTTTGTGTGACTGTGAAAATTGAAATGGATAAAAATTGGAAAAAAAAGATTAAAAAGAAACATCGATATTATCCATCAAAATTATAAAAACAATTAATTCTGCCAAACCTATGTATAGCTTATTTCAGTATGGTAAAGGCAATAACCTACGCCGATATAAGGCACTGTTAAACTGATATAACTACATCTAGTCGAGAGGTTGCACCAGTATATCTATTACAATAATAAATCACACCCTTTACCAACAGAGTTATATTGGTACAAAAACTGTATGTGGATGAGGCCCAATGTCTGTAGGATCAGGGTTTTATCTTGATAATAGGAGTCTGATCCTTTAGTTGTTGTGCTCCTAAAACTCCTAAGGAAGTTATCGGGCATTCTGAGTGCAAAATAACAGCACAATTGTAACCTTATCTGTTATCTTAAGCAGTTCATTATCAGTCCTTAGGAATAACATCCTGAAGCTGTATTTTGCAATTTCCCCTAAAAGATCTTACCTTGTTTTTGTTTTTCTAAAGTTTTGCAGTTCATATTCAATTACAATCTTTCCTATGTAAATAGCATGTTTGTAACAGGTGAGTTTCAGATATTGTGTTTGCAGAGCATACAAACAAACCCAGACACACTGGACACATTTAATACTAAAAGAGACTTCAATATTTTAAGAAGGTTCATTATTTTCCCTGCCAGAATTATTTGGCAAAAGCAGAGTGTTAAATGCTATTGAAGTAGAAAGCAAAGCTTCTTAAATGTCAGGGGAAGATTTACAAAGTGTCTAAGTACCCCAGAGGCTGACATTAATTTCCTAGCTATCAAATGCCCAAATATGAACTATATTCCTCATCATCCTAGCTTTTCCTCGAACTTGCAATGGGGAATTGATAGGGTTAAGCATAAGCCAACTCTTTCAAATTACTAAAAATTTCAGTAATAAATGCCAGGGACTTTATTAACATGTACTGTAAAAGCTCAAGGCTTGACATTAGCATTCTACTGTCAAAGAGAAACTTTATTCTGTGACATTTACTACATGGTAGTTTCCTGAATATTATTATAAACTCATGGTCTTGTGTATATCAGATACACAAGAAGTGTATTGCTCATATTTTATTATTCTTTTTAAAGCACAGTACCCCAAAAGATGCAGAATGTTTGAAAAGGATGCAAATATACAATTACTTGGTTTGGACAATATTGCTAAGCAATCTAGGAATTCACAATAGTCACTCTGCTGCATTCAGAGCTTCACAGTAATAGTGGGGAGAACTCTATGATTCTAACTCCTAGACCTGCATGTTCCAAAAGGACAATCCACTTCCACTGGAGCTAAGAAGAATTCTCATTAATTGCTGACTGTTTGAGGACTGTGGCACATAGTTCATCTCTTCTGATTGCATGCAGGAGAGGGCAGGGGTACCGAGGCATACTAGCCAGTACACTGTGTCACGTTTTCTGTAATGCCAGGAGAGTTGCAATCAGGAGCATTACTTGAGATAGCACAGGTTAAATGGGAAAGTGTTGGAGGCAAGCTATTCTCCAAGAGGAGACCCCTGCTCCTTAATCCTAACCCATTCCTCCCATACCTAGTAGTCTGCTAGAGCCTGGATTTGTTATGCTTCAAGACATGCTACGACTCACCTATTTTCCCAAGCATTATTTGGAAAGGGAATGGGTTTATGGGGTGGATGATAATGGAATAAGTTTGCTTTGAGGTTGGGAAGGTCTGTCTGACCATGGTATTTGGAATTATGCAAATTGGATCATTGTTCATGTGCTGTGTGTTCTGTTTCCAAACACAACGTAATGGCAACACATTCTCGCCGCTCTGGTACTCACCAGCAGCATGTTATTGCGCGGACAGATGACTATTTGAAGCAATGGTACTCTGATGGATATTTGGCTTTAATTCATGGTAAACAGCTAGACAGGTTGGTATGCAACTGGCAACAGGAATACTCCTCACTAACAGCCATAGTCCTCTCCAGGGCTGCCCAGAGGATTCAGGGGGCCTGGGGCAAAGCAATTTTGGGGGCCCCTTCCATTAAAAAAAAGTTACAAAACTATAGAATATTATATTCTCGTGGGGGCCCCTGCGGGGCCTGGGGCAAATTGCCCCATTTGCCCTCCCCACTCCGGGCAGCCCTGGTCCTCTCGTCATTAGATCCACAGTGCTGAACTAGAAAGGGATTCTTATTGGAAGCTTGGCTGTCATACAAACCAGAGCAGAACAAATGCCTCAAATTGGTATAGAGCTTTGAGTGTGAATATTTGCTCCTGCTCTGGTGCAGTATTGCTAATTCTAAGTGGTAAAAACCCCATTGGGGTTGTCTTAAAAACCATGAGATTTAAAACCAAAAAACCCTCCAGTTCATATAGTTTTTCATCTGCCTCAGCAGTTAATTACTATCTATCTCAGGGACTGCAGTTTTGCCAACTTTAATGATTTGACTGGAAGTATTGTGACAATTTTGTTTTCACTAAAGCTCCAGCTTCTGGAGTCATGTATAAGAACCTCTGCTTCCATTTTTTTTAAAGTGTCTAGCCCTCCTGGTACCAGAGAAAATATTTCAAAAAGAAGCCTAAAACCTTAAAAAAAACCCCAGAACTCCAAAACTATTGTTTTTTTAAATAATGATTTGGGGGGATCCTAGACACTTAGGGTTGGCAATATTGACTGTATTATGCCTAGAGTCTTGGATCAATACTCTTATACATTTAAATAAATCTATGAGATGAGGATATTAATACCTACCCATCACAGTGATGAGATGATTCATTACTGTAGTTACTGTTTATATAATAATTTGAAAATATCAAGAACTGTATATGGAAGAGATGATTTATTCAGACATATGCATTATAGAAGCCTTGGGTATGTCATGCACACCTGAGAATTACTCATGTTATAAATCTAGCCAAAAGAATTGCTCCATTTGTCCTTGTATCTTGGATTCCCATATGGTTAGTATTTGAAATGATAAAAGCAAGCACAGTTCATGTGACAGCTTTGGAAACTGGAGTCAATAAATCATCTAGAGGCCAATTTTACATCACAACACAAAATGTCCAAATCTTGCTTCCACTGAATTCAATGGGAGTTTTACAACTGATTGCAGTGGAACTAGGATTCAACCCTAGATGAAAATATTTATTATTCAGGAAGGGTATTCACTGAATAAATGCTTTCGGAGTTAACAATGGAACAGCCTCCTATTTACTGTTCCTAAGATCTGCTCCCTCTTTAACTTGCATTATTCTTTTCACACCTATCTCTGTACTTTCCCTTCTGTCCCTGTCACTGAATTCATTATTCATTTTTCTGACACATCTGCTAAGTGATCTAAGCCCCATTATGATTAGCTTCAAAATATGTTAATCACAAAGCCCACTGTATAAATATTTAAATTTTATATTTTAGTAAATCTACCATATCAAAAGGAAGAGGAAAAAGAAAGAGAAGGGACTATGCACATTTATTATGTATGCTATTATTACAGGGGAGCATGACAATGCCTATGCAGAAAGATCTCGTGGCTAATACAAAAGAAAAGAACCTACTGAAAAACATTATTGAAGTGAGTAGATAAATGGCCTGTATCTAGACAATGATGATTAATGTACTGAGGCCTTGCTATTACAGTGATGAGCATACTAATCAACAGATAGATAGACATGTAGATATTACATCTGACAAATTAGAATGTGCTAAGCCACACTTTCAAAGTAACCTGGGAAGTCATTTTTAAATCGCTATTTGCATGTTTGGGTTCGTATAGTATTTGTGACCAGTGCAGAAGAAACAGAGCTAGTTCTAGAGACATGCAAACCACAAAGTAGCACATTCTGTTCCACTCCCTGTGGTACCTCCCCATCAAGGCTTGATATACAAGCAGCTGGGACTATCAGAAATGAATGTAGTCCAGATCCGCAATGCAGCTATGCCAATTTACACCTGCTAAAACTCTGGTTTGAAGATGGAAGGGATATGAGAAAGACCAGAATCCAAAGGGAAGGAGGATAAGGAAATTTGTGTGGAGGGGAATGAGCAAAGGGAACCTCCAAAAGGAAGTGGGAAGGAGAATAAACTGTTGACCCCTGAAGGTGATTTTCACATTGCCTGTTAGAACAGCACTAGACAGAAGAATGAGTGATCTCCTGGGGAAGCCTGTTCTCATGAAATTTCCATCCCAGGTTTGCCTATTCAAGAGCTGCAGACAGTCAATATAATAAACATCCAAACTTTTGTGTTCTTCCCTCTTTCAGATCTGTAATTGCTTTAATAGTCTACCTTTATTTGATTTAAAAAACCAATAACCTGCAGCTTTTGTGTCTGGGGTATTTTGAGTTTCCAAGTCCAGCTATTTTGCATGTTGGAACTGATATTTAAAATTCCCTTGATCTTTGGGTTGGTAGAGCCTTAGGCCTCATTTCAGCATAGTACATGAGAATGCTTATGCAGAAATATATTATGGCTTAAATATGTCCTTAAGATTAGATGCATGAGCAATTGCTACTCGTGTGACTGAAGTTAAGCATGTGCTTCCTTTGGCTTGAAGCCGTAAAGGATAAGGATATCTCTGCTCCCATCTCTCTTGAGGTACTGGGGAAAGCATGGACACAGAGCAACATTGTCTGCATCAGTTATTTCCCTAGAACTCTAGGTGGGCAAAAGCAGCAAAGTGGAAGAAGCTCTGTCCCCATCCATTGATTTACAAGGGAAAGAATGGCCAAAGAGAGAGAGAAAGCTTCATTTACATAAGCTGTCTTCTCCGATTCCTCCATTGACACTTCAGAACTGATGATAAGTGCACACAAACTCAGCATTGATGAGATAGTAAAACTGAACGGAAAGAGCCAGGACTCAGGATTCTGCATGCTACTGGCTCCCTTCTGCTGATGATTTTGCACTAAGAGCATGTTGCTGTGAGATCCATTGCAGAAGGCTGCACAATGGGAGGTAACTTTTTTGCTAAAGGCACTCAGGACAGCAGCAGAGCTAAGTGAACTCTAGTGGGTCCCCTCCTTGAGAGTGGGGAAGTGTTGCCTATTAAGTGTGTCCAAGGGAGGTATCAGTGATCCCAGAAATTCTTGAGCTTGAGTTAGTGCTGTTTTTTTGTTTAAAGAGGGGTCCCTACCTATTTGAATCTTGCTGCTGCCAATGTCTGGCAGAAGGGTTACCAGGCTTTCCCGACCTGGAACCTTGGAACCATGGAGACATGGCTAGGGCAGTTCCCCGCTATCCTGATTGACCCAGGCCTACAGGAATACTGCTGAGCTGCACAGGAAGGGTCACCACGATCATCTAAAGAAAATAAATCCCCTGTAAGAGGGTAGCTGCTGCTGCTGCTGCTCCAAGAACAAGCAGTTATTAGCTCACACCAAGGATTCAAGCCAGAATCAGAGGCAGAAGTCATGCCAATGGTTAAGTCAGAGTCAGCAACTGGGGTAAGGGCAAGGAAGCATAAACCAGGCAAGGTAGCAAGGGCCAGGAGTAGGAACCAGGCAGGGTCTGGGTCTCAGACATCTAGGCAGCAACAGGCCTAACAACTAGACACAGGATAGGACAGGAGCAGGAAGCTTTATACCCAGTGGTGTCCAATCAGCAATCTGCTGTAAGCCATCTGACCCTGCTAAGTCATGGATTGTAGCTTCTGGGGGTGGGGATTAGCAGCAATTCCCTTATCAGCCCTGACAGTTTGGTGGTGCAGTGGATAAGGCTCCCTTTTAACAGCCCTATTTGCCTGGGTTCCAGACCTCTAGTACCTGATAACAAACTAATAAGGGCTCCCATCTGATGAGGTGAAATTAAAGTAGGTTTTTGTTGTGGTGAGGACATGACATAGATGTGTTCCCTTTTGGTAGGGGACCATCAGCCACCTCAAAAGGAGTTTCTTTTCTGCAAAGTAGCTAAACAACCACAGAAAGGAATGTCTGATGTGCTGGTTTCAGTCAGGCTAAGTCCACACAGGAAGTGCAGTTCCTGCCAGTCAGAAACCTGCTTCTCTAAGGACCTTCTCTCCCCTGCTGGATAGATTGAGCCACAGCTGATGGCCCCTCTCACCAGGTCTGACAGCTCATACATCCTTCGCAGCACAAGGCTGAGCATTGATTCATGGCAGAAGCCACAATGAAATCAATGATACCTGCACATACAGTTTTTGATCACACAATCTTCTGTCTGGGCTAGTGATTCATGAGAGGCCATTTATTTCATCATGCCCTGGACAATAAGTATTTGGACCTTAAACAGTTAACTGGGTACGCAAATGTGGGCACAGAGTTTTGCTTATGGTCGAGTGGCATGTGCTACCACCTGGTGTACATGTCCAACCCTGAGTTGTGTGTGTTCATCAGGCGCCCAAATTCTCAGCTGACGTAGTATATCAGTGTAGCTCCAATTAAAATCAATGAAGCAATGTAAATTAACTTCATCTGGTAGTTTTGTACATGCATCTTGTCTCATTTGAAAAATCAATATGCATGCTTTGAAAATATGACCCGTAATGAGAAAAGCAGCTCTGTCATCCTTATATTGGGCTAGTATTTTATTAGCCTGCAACATAAGGTAAAAAAAGGGAATTAAAGCACAAAATTCTGTATCACTCCTATGTATAATGTTAAAAGTTCTTATGTATCCAATACACTTTTACACATAATTAAAAAAGGGAAAAACCTCAATGTAATAACCACTATACTTAAAATACCCATATCAACTACATCAAATCAGAAATTGACATGGAGGGCTAGTTTTTTGTAAAGTAATATTTATTATATTGGTGTAATTCTTTTCAGAACACATGAGAGAACACAGATATCCCCAGGTCCCTACCCCCTTGGAATAAAAATATACAGAGAATGACTATATCAGCAATCAATGACTCCCATACTGGCTTCCATCAGCTGCCATGAAAACCTGTCAAAACACCCGAGGACAATTTCCTGCTGAAAAGCCATTATGTCTGAAACAAGTGATTAAATGAGCCAGTGATGGTAATGCACTTTGAAACTTAAGCCACCATGGGTGATTAAATATCTGTGGGTAATAAACAGAACTATAAACATACAATTGTTTGGAGATTATTGGTTGGGGCAATATAAATGTTCTTTTATGAGACTGTTATGGTGTACCCGAGAACAAAATTTGGCCCATTTATAAACAAATTTACTCCCATTTCAGGTACACCATAATTTATGTCAGCACTGAATGTGGCTATGAAATCCTCTTGAGAGCTGAACCTGAGAACATCAGCTTGAATTTTGGCCCATTCTCTTGTACGGTATTTTGAGGAAATAAAGGGTAGCACTCAGGATTTAAACTTTGATGGTTGTTTCATCAGTAAAGTTTAAATCACATCTTGGGGCTGGAGAACAATTGAGTGATTAAGAGCTAAATGTGTTGCAAATTTAACCTCTGTCTTTTGTTTAAATTTCAATCCCGTGCAGTACGCACATCTTATTGGACAATGGATTAGTTAACTTCCAGTATAAAGGGTTAATCTGAGCTGCACAAGGAGACTGATGTGCTACAGAGGGAACTTGAGAGACTACATTAGTGCTTTTTCATGTACAGGCAATGGTGTGAAGTCTGAAGGAAACAATCTATAGCGCTCAGTTTAGTTTGGGCTAGAGGAGGGGTCATCATCAACAGGTCTCCATTGTTGTCAGTCAGATTTACTGATTACTCCGTTTAGTGTCGCTAGATAGAGCCACTTTGAAACCCAGGGAGCTCTGCTATAAATATGGATACATCCCCGGAATTGCAATTCTGACTCTTACTCTTTTTTTTTTCCTGTTTGGCTTCCATACTGAGCTAACTTTACCATTCTCTCTCACCAAGGGATGATAGTCACTGCTGCATTCAGCAGAACTTGAAAACTCTACTTTCAAATCGCTGGAGATTACTGCAGTTTGACAGATCCCTCTTTATTTATTCCTGCACATGCTCTCTGTTTATGAAATAAGGATTTTATTTATATAGAATACACATAGCCTGCCTGAAAAGGCATTATCAGAATTCCAATGCAATGTCTGATGGCCAAAACGCACTTTCAAAATGTTCATCTTTCACAAATAGATAGAATTCAGAATATCACCTTTCCCTTCATCATCTTTAGCAAAACCTTCAAGATGACTGGGAAAAAAATTTAAAAGTTACATCCTTAATTGGGGTTTTTCTGTTTAAATGACACCTTGCTCTTACAGGGCTTGATATAAAGCCCAATGTGATCAGTGATGGTATGTCTATACTGCACACTAAGCCTGCATCTATGGGACCAGGGCTTGTGCACTCCAAGTTTCCAAGCTGTGATTGAGCATCCACACTGCATTGTTAACCTGCATTTACAATTGCTGGACCCAGGTCCCACTGTCATGCTAACACAGCTGTCCTACACTGTTGTAGACCTTCCTGGTTTGGGTCTGCGGCTTGAGCTGCACTCACATTGCAAAAGGACAGGGCTTGGATGTGAGTCACAGCAGGACTTGGGCTCTGACCAACCCCACCCCTCAGCAGCGTCCTAGGACCCATGTCCTGAATGCTTGCTGACCTAAGTCAGACAGATTTGTCTGAGGATAGAAGTGGGGCTTGGGATCATACCTCAGTTAGAGCCTGGGCTTAGTGTGCTTGAGTGTCTTTCCACTGGCTTTCCTGGGATTTGATTCAGGACCAAAATCCTTCAAGGACAAATGTTTAAAGGCCTACACTTGCAACAATGGAATGAACCACACAAATCAGGGAACTGTGTGTAGAACACTGGGGATGGAGGACGAAATGGATTGCACAATATGTAGCTTCATGAACCTTACATAGTTTTGTAAATCCCATCATATAATTTAATTTCTCTAACCTTTTTACCCTTTGATTTAAACCCACACTTTTTTCAAGGTCAATTCAATTAAAATCAAAACTAGAGCTCACTGAATCGTTCACAATGAACAAATCTCCAGACAATTGTCTGCAAATAGTTTGAGATTTTCTCAAATTTAGTCTTTGTTGCAAAGTGTTTGCCAAATAACTTTTTCACCAGTAGTTTACTCCCAGCTCTTCATGGGTACTAAATATACACAATTTAAGGTGATTTGGTTGGACACGCTGGTCACGTGGTATTATTTCTGTTCTTTGATTGGATTAGTGTAACTTCTTTAGACCCAGGTTTCCAGTTCTTGCAATTACGAATATGAAATTGGTTTTCTACAAATATTCTGCAATATTGGCTTAAATGTCACACTTTCAACAGATGTTTCTGTCAGCAAACTCATTTAATAGAACTTTCACCCCGTTTCTTATTGGATTCTTTCTCCCTGCTCCTTTTCTCAGCATGTCTCTTAAACTTAGCCAAACACGATGCTGTCGTCTTACACCGAGGCCCAGATGAAAGAAGCGCAGCACACTCTGAATAAACTTGGGGAAGGGACCATCAGGCTCCAGAAGTCAAGAGGAATGCTCCCACCTCTTTTCCAAATCATTAAAAACATTGGATATAATATGGAACCTTAAGGAATCCCACTGTTTGTTTTGTTAGGTTACAATTGACCATGGATTCCTATTCTTGGTTTTCTGCCTCCCTTAGAGCAAGATACAAAGTTCACTGAAGACAATGAGTCATTGCCTTGGCTACAGTGGGCTTTGAGTTAGGTTCTTAGCCAGTTTTGATCCACAATACATCAGTTTTCATCCTATGACTACCTTGTTTCCTTCATAGCCTCTTTGATGGACTTTGTCCAAGGCTTTTGAAAGTCCAGATAAATTGTATCAAGTAAGTTTCCTTTATTCACTATTTTGTTGATAGTCATGTAGTTCTAGTGTATTGGAGAAACAGTTGTCCTTTAAAAAAGCAATATTGGTTAATCTTTATCACATCATGATCACCTAAGAGTTTTATCATTTTATCTTTGAATGTGTTTTTAACAAATTTCCTTGGAAATTAAGTATGGTGTCACTGGTTTGTAATTCTCAGGATCTCCCCAGTGCCTTTCAAATAGATAGCTTTGCCAGCCTCTGGGTCTCTGATACTGTAGTTGATTTTAATGAGAAACTGCATTTATATTTTGTTATTTGCTCATTCTTAAACTCTTTTCGAATTCTTGAGTGAACACTGTCTGATCCTAGTGACTCATGGCTCTTTTTTAATCAATTTGTTCCACTTTTCTTTATTTTGTTAATTTATTTAGATTTATAAACAATAATGAAAAATGTTTATCCGTCATTCTAGGTGCCTTTAGCTGCATTTTCAAAATACACCAATATACAAAATAGCAGTGGCCTCCCCAAAACAAAAAATAAGAAAATTCGCTACTGTAGATCGCAATTGAATCAAGCATCCTGCTGCAAATATCCTTCCAGCCACACACATACCACTAGTTTATCATATCCTTCCTCCTACAAAGCCTGGGTAAAGAGATGGGGCTAGCAACTGAAAGTCAACAGACTGTGCTAACTGCACCAACTCAGGTCAGAGAACCTTCCACACACTTGACCTGACATTCATGCTCTCCCCTGGATTTCAGATGAATTTGGAGTTCTAGTCCTTGTGTACAGTCAGCTGTAAATACCATTCCCACTCTGTGCTAATCTCTTTCTTTCCATATCTTTAGTACAGTCTGTTGACTTTCAGGGCAAACTGCAAGACCCATCTCTTTACCTATGCTTTGTGGGAGGAAGGATGGGATAAACTGCTGATATGTTTGTGTCTATGATAGTTGTAGCACATCACTGGGGAACTTTCCTTTTATATTAACATAATCTTACACTATTCTAATCGTCAGCCTCTAGACTTTGCATATTACTCATCCTTGGTTATTGAATACCAAGAATTAGCAGACAGAATTATGGAGACCTTCATCACCTGGGCACTAGCTCAGATCTAGCCTAAGCTTGGTAGTGACCAAATATTTGCCATCTGTTTAGTGGTGTTGGTGAAGAAAGTTGCTGAATCTCAGCTGTAGTTTCTAGTGACCAGATGCTCAGGTAACAAAAATCTCCATTTCCATTGGTCCCTGTCGATAAAATCAGCACAGAGACCAAAGACTGCATGAGAGTGGAGATAGACACTATTTTACTCTTTGGAGATAATCACTGCAAAACAGAGTTGAGACACAGGAGGAAGATGATGAGGGGACACCATGGCAGAAGCTTGCACTACTCCTGCCCTTGCTTTTCCTGTTCCTTGGATATAAATATATACATCGGTCTCTGGGGCTGTCAATCCAGCATCCTCCACCTGCACTAAATTCACTTTTAAAAAGTGAAGTGGATTGTAGAAGTAAAATGCTTTATAATTTTCATGTAAATTCCATTTTTTTTCTCCGTTGAGTCTGGAGGTGTCCAAAATTTGAGAAGCAGAAAATAGAAGACTTTTAAAAGAAGCATTAAACCATTTGGCAGTTTCTCTAAGAGGTATTTAAATGTTCACTGTTCTGAGTCTTTGCATGCTCTGAATTTGGTCTTACATTTTATTTTTCTTAAGGCAGATCGATGATTCATCTGCCAATAAACTGAGTTGTGTTTGTTATTTTAGCACAGTTACATTTTCTGTTCCCTCAAGTGACAGTCATCATCTCTTAAATAGACAACTACCCTTTCACCATCCAAGCCACCTGCTAAATTAATTACTGGTACATAAGAACATAAGAATGGCCATACTGACCAGACCAAAGGTCCATCTAGGCCAGTATCTTGTCTTCCGACAGTGGCCAATGCCAGGTGCTTCAGAGAGAATGAACAGGACAAGTAATCATCAAGTGATCCATCTCCTGTCCCTCATTCCCAGCTTCTGGTAAAGTGGTACTGATGTTCATCATGTTTCTGCATTATTCCATCCAACAAGACTTGTGCTGAAACATTTGTTATAATCTTGATTTTAGCTGTTTATTTTAAGTGCACAAGAACTGTACAGTGCAAGACACAGAGATGAAAAATTAAAGTATCCTTTTCACAAATAAATACATTAAGTCAGAGCCTCAGCCCTTTCTTAACTCTCCTTTGTGGTATTGGTCTGGCACAAAGAGGACGTAGTGTGTAAGGGAATCCTCAGCTGGTGTAGGACTGGCTCCTTGCACATACAGTGCCATGAGCATTCTGGAGCAGAGCATGGATGAGGAGGAAGTAGAGTGACTAGATGTTCCGATTTTATAGGGACACTCCCAATATTCAGGGCTTTGTCTTATATAGATGCCTATTACCCCACCCCACCCCCCATTCCCATCCCAATTTTTCACACTTGCAGTCTGGTCACTATAGGAGGAAGCAAGTCTGGCTGTGGAGGTTTGAAGTACATAATATGAAGCCACTTAATCCTGGCCAGTGGAACAGCTTCATATATTTCCACACTGGATTAAACAATCCTGACAATGATGATGCTGGGTGTGGAGAGATGATGTGAAAAATTATGTACATGAGTTTCCACCACTTGAGTGATCCTTTGCAGAATCCATTTTTCTGCTGTCTTTACACAGGACAGTGGTTCTCAAATGTGCTTAATTGCAACCCCCCCTTCTTTGTGTCTGTAGTTGTTTATGTTCTCCCCCTGCTGCCACACAAGTACATATACTGCCACCCAGCTCTGATGTCAGAGCGGAGAGCAGTGGATACTGGTTGGGCACCCAGCTCCGAGGGCAGCGCTGCCGCCAGCAGCAGCACAGGAGTAAGGTGGATGGCATGGCATTGCCACACTTACTTTTACACTGCTGCAAATAGTGGTGCTGCCTTCAGAGCTGGGTGCCCAACCAGCAGTCGCTGCTCTCCTAAAGCTTCTCACACACCTCAGAATACATTCTGCATGCTGCCCAGTTTGAGAACCTCTTACACAGGACATCCCTGTGATCTCTGAGCACCTTGAAGCCAAGCAAAGTCAAGGATGCACAATCCCTGCCAGGGTCAAAAATCACTTTGCAGAATAAGGCCAATAACACCTGTGGGGATTACTATAGCACAAGGGCAGCAGCAATTCCTGCAGGGCACCCTCAGAGGAACTGGATGAGGCCTAATATGTGTTTGGGACCTTTTTTCACTAATTTCCAGTTTTTACCACTTGAATAACACAGCTACGAGCTTGGAGTAGAACAAAGCAATGTGGGCAGCAGTATAACGCATGGCAGCACATGAAGCAGCGATGTCTATTATGACTCACTCAAGATTCCACTTGTGAGTTATTGTTTCTTTCTTCCAGAAGGGTCTTTGGAAGATTTTCTTTTTAACTCCTCAAGGAAATACTGCTATATATATATCCACATTCTGTTTTAAATATACGATAGCTTAATTTCATCTGATGTATATGGGAAATTGAGTTACAAAAATATTGCCAACCATAGTCTATTTGCTTACCAGTTCTGAGTTAAGAGAAACACTTAAAAGAAACATGTGGATGGAGATCCTTAGCTGGTGAAAATTAAAACAGCTCGGCTGGAATTAATGGCATTAAACCATATCTGGATCTGGCTTGTATAAAGTAGCCTCTAACTAAAGTTGAAGATACGAAACCACCTACTAATAACTGAAGGATGAGGGGGGAAAAGGAAGCAGTGGAATATTTTTAGGGGGACATATCTAGGAGCAGTGGGCTAAAATTAAGAAAAGGAAATTCAACCCGATATCTGGAATAATTTCCTAGCATTGAGACTGTGGAAGGGTCTTTCCAGGGAAACATTGAAAATCCTTGACATGGCTGGTGGGGTGATATGTCATGATGTTCTGGGACTTCCCTTCTTGATTCCTAATCGGGAAATTTGGTGCAAACAAAGAAGAGACCAGCCCCTAGAAATCCATCCCAGGTTGTACACTAAACCCTGGTTTGGACTTTGGGAATTTAGTTAGACTGTGCCAGCTCAGGGATTGTTCATGCAGTACAGACAAAACCAGGCTGTCTAGCTTGCTATGCCTTGCTCATCATCATGGTCTCTGAATGTCTGCCTGGTTATATACCCCACTGTTATGTATCTGGGCTTTCATCTTTCGTTTAAAGACTGTCAAGAGATAGATCTTGGTGAATCATTTGTAATGAATAATTTATTCAATGAGTTTAATCTCTTTTTTGCTGTTTGCAAATTGTTGGCAGGAAGATAATAATTTCAGGTTTATTTGCTATTAATTTCTGTGAATGGTTCTTGGTTTACAGCTCATTTGTGAGCATCCATTGTGACTATTTGATATACGAAAATGGAGCTGTTTTGATAAGACTCATATGTTACATTATATTTTTGTGTTCCATAAGTGAATGTGCAATGCTTAAGATTTCCAGGGGAACTACTCCTATTTAAAAATTCAACATTTACTTTTGTTGAACGTTATCCGCTATTTAATTAAAATTCCCTCCTCTGGTGGATATTCCAGCTGGCGAGCTTGAACCCAATTGTGGCAAATTAATTAAAAAATGCAAATGAATATTTGAAGAAATATATTAATTTTGCTACATTCACCTGACTCTCTGAGGGACATAGTGGGTAAAGAGAGTGAAATGGACTAGGAACCTCTTCTAATCCCCATTAAATTTATCAGTGGGAGACTTTAATAAGACATGGCTCAGGCACTCCATAACCTAATAAGATTTTGTCATTTAATTATTCAATTGATATATCCATGATCATCACTTCTAATTCCTATGACATAGGGAAAGAATCCATCACATCTGGAAATCAAATCTATATTTGATTTTCATGATCTTGGTATGCTCATTATTGAGTTACTCATTAGGGCTATTCAAAAATTTCCCATCAGAATGGTTTTTTGACAGAAAATTAGGTTTTTGACTACATGAAAATGTCTGTAGAACATATTTTTTGTGTTTGTCAAAATTTTCAGTGAGGGGAAAGAAGAAACCATTTTCTGACCTACTGTATTGTTCACCCTTGTGATGGAAAACTATGCTATTTCACTAGAGAAGGTAAGGCTATTTTATCTGTGCAGAATACAAGTTAAACCCCACCCTCCCAACAATTATCATGGCGGTGTTTTTTGTATGAAGTTGTATTTGTGGCAGGAGAGCTTTGGGGATGTGCGTGTTTGTGTACGGTGGTAGTTGGGACTGCTATTTTGTGCTGGTTCTGTGTCAGGGAGACATTGCTTTAATGAGAAGTTTCAAACCTGTTTTCTCCTGTGGCCATGTGTCTTCTACTGTGTACTAGTGTAACACACGCACCTCCTGGGTGTGGTGTTTTGGCCCCCTGAGTGGCACTATGACCACTTTGAGATTAATGAATCTGCTATAGCCTTAGCTAAGGGCCATGGGGTTTTTAGCTCCTGAAGTAGAGGCTCATCCACTGAGGTCCCAGGTTCAGTCCCACCTGCTAATGACTGGGGTCTGTCCAGGGCTGGTGCAAGGAAGTTTCACACCCTAGGCAAAACTTCCACCCTGAAGCTCACCCCCAGCCCTGTGGTAGCTCCCTGCCCCCCCCACCCTGAGGCGCCCCCTCCTGGCAGCTCCCACCCCCGGGGAGCCGTGTGGTACCTCCCCACCCCAGCTCACCTCTGCTCCGTGTCCTCCCCGAGCATGCCACTCCCGCTCTAATTCTCCTCCCAGGCTTGTGTTACCAAACAGCTGATTGGTGTTGCAAGCCTGGGAGGCGGAAGAAGTGGAGCAGCGACCCCGTGCTCGGGGAGGAACCGCTGTAAAAAAAAAATTGGAGGCACCTCTTTTTGCCGCCCCCTAATCTGGGCGCCCTAGGCAACCACCTAGATTGCCTTAATGGTAGCACCAGCCCTGGGTCTGTCAGTGTTACACTAGCACCTCAAATGAAACGTGGCAGCTCTGATTGAGTTATGCATTAAGAAAGAAAAAAATTCAAAGGGTTTCAGTCTGAGCCCTTTTGTGATTATGGTTTACACCACTGATCTCTTGTGATGTCCCTTGCGGGGTGGTGTAAATCAGGAGTAACTCCATTGGGGGACAATTGGAGTACAATGCATTGGTGTAAAATCAGTCTGTGATTAGAATCAGAACCATAATTACTAACATATTGCTAGAAGTTAATAGATGGTGAGTGGAACAATGAAAAAAACAGGTATTTTGAACTTTCTCACTTCAGGGGGGATGTTAGCAGGCCTGTCTATACTGAGTTATTATCTGTACCAGAGCAGTGCAAAATTGACACTTTTTGGGGAATTTTTGCACATTTTTTTCATTCATTTTTATCCTTTCCTATATTTTGTCTTCTTTGCAAATGAAAAAATTGACTCTTTTCAATGCAAAAGCCATATTAGATGGAAAAATTAACTCATTTTCATTCAGAAATATATCTAGTTTGGCTTGGAAACTGGCCCTATTTCCCTGGAAAATTGTGTCAAGTTTTCTTGGGAAACTATGTATGTGCACCTCTTTGAAATTTGCTATGAAATGTGCTCATTTTCAAATTCCTGATAGAATATTAAAAAGCTTGAACTTTTAGGAAAGCTGGTTGGGAATTTTTTGAAGTCCCAGTTTCTACAGTTCTCCTCCCTTCTCTGATTTCTCATCCAAACCTAATTTGAAATATTTTGTGTTATTTTACAAATGTTCCCATCCATTTTCCTCCTATAACGTACTGTGTTGAAATTGACTGTTGAAATAACAGCAGAGGTTTCCAGAGATGATAACACTGTGCCCTTGAAATGCTTTGTGCATTGACTGTGTTATCAAGATGTGAGCATACAAACCATATTGGTAGGACACCCTCATTATAACTGAAAACACCTCAGTTACCTCCATCCCCCTTTCTTTAGAGCCATGCTGGCATTTTGTGTTTGTAGTGACATTAAGTAAATCAAAATCCACAGGTATATGGGTAACAGCTAATCTTTGTGATTGCTATGCCTCTGGTCACAAATCAAGGTTGCCACTGAGGACTAGTGCTGGACAGCAGGATATTAACTAACTCCTTGTAAATCACTCTCCTTTCTCATGCTTCTCTGTGTCAGCTGAGAATGTGCCTCACTATAATACATCAGAGTTTTCAAACAGCTGGGCCTAAACACACACTGCTGGTGGGAGCAGAAGGGAAACAATGTTGGTACCTTAGTATCCTGATCCTGCCACTGAGCTCAGAGGTTGATCTTTGTGCTGAGCCTTGGCTGGCTCCAACATCAAAAAGGGGGTGTGAAACCACCTTTGTCCCCACTCAGGACCTGTGCTGAGCATGGCATAGCCACACTCCATGGTTGGGCAGGCTATTTTGGGTGCTAGACTTTCCTAAAGCATTTTAGGAATAAGTCTTTGATTTTTTATGCATCTTCAATCTATGGATTAATCAGAGCAGTGTTTCCTTATCAACAGATTAGATCCCTTTCTGAATTTCCCTGCTGGTCCTGTGAACGAAATCGTATGATACTTAATACTGTTTTTAACCTCCTTGGGTCTTTCACTTCTGAGCTGTTAACAACTATTTAACAACTGAATGGCTCTGATGCTCTGCTAATGTGCCCTCCTTCGCTACTATACAGCAGGCCTTTTCCAGTTCCCTAGACTTCTTTGCTGGCTGAGCAAGCTAGCAGTTTTACCATTTTGATGAGAAAGGAATGGTTCACTAACCTCAGCTTTAAACACAAAAATAAATTTGCCTTGTACATGTAAGTGGGCTGGAAAGAAACCCCTTAATTAGCACTCAGAGATGTTTGGGAAAACTTAATACATTCATTTAATTTCTATAGATGTGTAAATAAAGATAGATTCAATTAACTTGTGAAACCTGGGTGAGTTTAATTAATCCAGTGAGAAATTAAAACATAGAAATGAAAACCCAAGGCATCAAGAACCCTCTACTTAAACTATGGCAGAAGGGGAGAAAATAAAGAGAACATCGTAAAATCAAACAGCTCTGGCCAGTCTGCTCTCTGTTAGAAAAATGTCCACTGGCTTTAATATCACTGGTGCAACAAAGAGCAAAATCTGGCAGGGTGTGTGTGTGTGTGTGTGGAATACTTAATTGTACAAATATGTGGCTGCAGGGTAATGTTGTAAAACAATACAGGGTCTTAGTGATGAAATAAAAAATGGTGACCTTGGCAACTGCCTACCAAACTCCAGAAACTGATTTCATTGGGAGTTGAGAGTGCTCAGAAACAGAGGAATTCAGTATCTTGCATGGTGGGGATGTATCCAGAATGAATTGAATGTAATCAGGTCTCAACATTCAGCTGAAAAGCTCACTGCACTCTTGAAGAGTTTGGGTCATTGTAGTAATGCATGTGTGTATGGTCGATTCTACAGTAATCAATATTTTGGCTCAATGAGAAACCTCCTCTTCTAACATCTCCCCTCACTCCCAACAAAAAAGATCTCCTCCAGGATTTTGTGCAATGTGATACATTATTACAGATCTAGGGAAAACTGCATTTTGAACCCTCCAGACTTTGATTCCTATTAGTGGAGGAAGATTGTGTCCTATGAGTTAGTCATTCAGAGTCCCCTAGTTATACTAAGCTGTACTCTATTATTGATTTCTTCTGGACCTCTTTTTTTTTTCTAATGACAGTTTTGTTTTTTTGTTTGTTTTTGTTTTTTGCCACCTTGGCGCAGATTCTTAGCTGAAATAAACAGTCATAGATTTATTGACCACAGTGCTGATTTATGCCAGTTTTATGCCTCTTTTTAGTTAGGTTTCCCCAATGGCTTTCTGCTCCCACTTCTTGCCTTAATTGCATGTGCTCAAACAGGATCAATTGTCCTTTCTGCAGAGGCCATAGAAGCATCCATGCTGTTAACGAGATGGCAGTTTACATGTCACCATTTCAAAGCTCTGAGCCTTTTTCCCTGGTCATGTCTTCCATGTTGTTCCTACATCGATATGCCTCTGTGTTTCATGTTACAGGCTGTGCTTTTATTCCTCTGAAATTAAAAGTACTTTGTATAAAAAAAAAATAAATAAGTAGGGCAGGGCAGCTAGTTAAAAATAACTGGAACAGCCTTCAGTGTTCTCTCATTTACAGTTACATTAAATGACTGTACGACTAGCAGTGACCACTGTCACAACCATTTACCTGATAACTGCTGGAATTCCTAATATAGGAACGTCCATGTCATTAGGCACCAGAGCTGAAATTGCACAGCAAAATGCAAATCTGAATGATCCTTGCTAGAGTGCATGCTAACAAATGATCTCTCTGTTAGCGTCTCCAGCTTTCAGATGCTGCATTGAAAATGTTACTACATTATTTAGAAGGAGAGGGTGAAGCAGGTTGATTTCCTGCCACCACTATTACATTATGCTCTAGAAGTTCTTGAAAAAGACAAGCTGAAGGTACTCTGTTATTAAAAGAGATGCCATGTTTTATTCATTCTGATGACAAGAATACAGGGCCTGATCCAAATTCCATTGAAATTAATGGGAGTCTTTCCATTGACTTCAGTGGGGTTTTGGATCAGACCTATGATTTTCAGCACATCAAATAGCTGAAAGGAAAAGAGAGATAAAGCTCCTTTTTATTGCTTCATGAAGTGAGGCTCTGCACCTCCGCTATCACCGCTTCTATTGTAATGGACATCTTTTCTACTAGAATTTTTAAATAGCCTCCAAATGCCTTTAGAATCAACTATAGTAGCTCCAAGTCCCTCATTTTCCATATGGGGGGCTCTTGTCATCATTCTGATAATATGTTCCGTCTCCAAGAGGTCTGATATATCCTTCCAAGGCTATAATATCACAATGAATTAGCTAGTATCTATGTCTACCAATGAAACAGAAATGCTTAGCTTTGTCCTGGGCTTTTTACTGCTAATAGCTAGAGAATCTCCTTTAACTTTAGAGTCAAGGTGTTGTGCATTTGGGCTTGGTCCCAGCAAAGCACTTAGGGCCTGACCCCAAGCCAACTGAAGTGACTGAGAATCTTTCTGTTGACTTCAGTGCGTTTTGGATCAGACCCTTAAGAACATGTGTTGCTAACCATGTGAGTAGTTGCATTGACTTTGTCGGGATTACTCATCTGCATGTGATTAAGTGTTTTGATGTATCAGGGTCCTGGAGAGTCAGAATGAGGGTTATATTGTCACTGGAGTTTAAATGTTCCAAGACATCATGGTATACAGTATGATGAAATCCAAACTGGTCATGAATTTGTCACAATAAGAAATAGTGACAATGTCAAATTGAAGGAAGGACCTGAAAACTGACATAAGGTGCTCCCCTAACTCAATAGAGATATACCCAGAACCGACAATATTACTGTGCTTTAGTGGTCTGGTTGAGACAAGCCTTCGGCATGTCCCAGGCAGGCAAGCTATACCTACTAAAGATAGGAAACAGTTGCACAGTAGGCTATGTGTAGTGACTATCACTGATCTGTCGATGTGGACCATACCGTTAAACCCTCAGCCATATCTTACAATGCCTCTCTGTGGCTTTTGTCAAGGTGAGTTTGTAGAATGTCTCCTTGGGATGTCTCTTAGAGGTCAATATATTCTCTGTGTGTTTGTGGTCACCAATTCCAAAATTCAGACCATAATTTTAATGCAATCAATTCCTCTGGATTAAATTATTGAAAACATCTCTCCTTAAGTGATGAAGGGGCAACTTGTACTTTAGTTTGCAGGAAGAATAAAGTGTGTCATCAGGTGAGATGCCGGTACCGAAAATAGCTTCAAAATAAAATGAGTGTTAAGAAATAAAGGCTGTAAATCTGTTGGAAAGGTGATGCTGGTGACATTAATCTCCAGACAGAAAATATCCAGCTCAAATGAGTCTGTGAACATTAGCAGCAGCAGCAACAGAACTGAGGGTATGAACAGAAATGCCTCTGATTATATACTGCTATTTATAGATAAGGAACAAACTTCTAAAGAAAGAGGGGTGAGACGTATTCATTGCTTTCAAAATATAGTCACAAATCACCGCTGTGCTTGCCAGCCAAATGCTCAGATATTGTTGAGTGATACAGGCTGAAAAGAGAAAATAATAAATCCACTCCAGAAGGAGAAGTTTGGACAAGGCACTCAAGAAAAACAAAGATTTTTTTTCCCTTTGTCAAAGCCTCATGCAGTAGATATGGGCAAACTAGATTATAAAAATAAATTTCACCAAAAAATTGAACAGATCCCCAAATCATTTTACAGGTTTCCAATTGCTGTGAATTTTTTTTTAATCCAGGTTTTTTTTATTTTGTCCCGTTTTCATGCACCTTTGTTCTCCTGTGTTGCAGGTGGGACCAGAAATGTTGAAATAATAACACCACTTTGCATTTCCACAGCACTACTCATCCAAGGATCATAAAGTTCTTTGCAAACATTTTATAGTATTAAGATTCACAGAGCTCTATGAGATGGGCACTTGTTATTAAATCCATTTACGCATGGTGATACTGACAAAGGTGAAGAGGTTTTTGCCTGTAGTTGCAGAGAACATCCATGGAAGTTAGGATTGCAACCCAGATCACCTGACTCCCAGCTATATTCTACTTGGAATAACTTTACGTCAATTGAATACCAGGCTATAAACTACTACAGGGGAAAAATTGGAATGGAAGTGAGCAATCATACTGATGTTGAGACCAACTTTGTGAAGAAAAAGATTGTGTGATATATTTTACTATTTGTGATTGTGAAATTAATGATAAGGGGAGAGATTATTAAAGGCACAAGCAATAGATAGGCACCTGATTCCCATTGAAAGTCAATGGGAGTTATGCACCTAACTGCCATTTGTGTCTTTGAAAAATCTCCCCCTATTGTCACGATGCAAAAACACAGTGGGGCCGAGTTACGGTTGAATAGGATACCTGAACTTTGCTATTTACTGAGCTTTGGTGGTTTAACTCTGCAACTTAAATATTCCAGTAACAGATTTTTTGGTATGGAATTATTCAACTATCAAAGAAGAAATAAACATATCAGAAAGAACAGAAAAGTTGAAGGTTCCAATATAATTACATACAGGAACTTGAGACAGTGTGTGTGGAGGGGTGGGGGGGAAAGGGAGGAGGAATTATCTCCAAAATTCCATTTCAGCTACTGAGAAATTGTTAATAAAAGTTAGTTGGTGTTAATTGGCCCAAATTCTTTTAGCCATATGCAGTCTCATGCAAGGATACATGAAAGCCGATACCATCTGTGGATGGTAGTTTATAATTCTTAATGAGTCAAGGTTTATCCTTACAACCAGCATGTTTCAGCAGACACTGCCCACACATACCAACAGGAAGATTTCCTCTAGATTTGCCCCCACTTATGCCAGAGGAGGGGAAGGGAACTTTCACTTAGAACCCAAAAGAGGGAGAAAGGAGACAAAAAGGAGAAAGAGGAGGAAAAAAGGAGAGAAGAGAGTTCTCCCTGGCATTAAAATATATGCCTCACTCCTATGATAAGATGACTTTGTGATCAATAGGAACATACTAATATTATGCCTTTGGTATGTTATCTTCTCTGTGACCCACTTAAAGCTGTAGCGAGCACTTGAACTTTACAAATATAATCTGCATATACGTTAGTCCCTTTTAAAGTGAGAGACTAAGAACAATGGTTTGAACAAGAGTCTTCTGTATATCCAAGGCAACAGTAGGTGATGCAGAATGACTCTGAAGCCTGGAAGGTAGAATTAATCTTTCTTGACTCCAACAACAGTCTCCATTTATCTGGACTATGATCAGGACTTAGCGTTAGTAGTGTATAGCCACTTTGTAAGATTCCCTGCCATTTCCACCACAGTTCAGCCAGGGCTTGAATTTAGGTCTCTGGAAGGGGAAAAACTAGTGCACTCAGCTACTGTAGTGCCATTCAGTTCCAGTTAACAGCTTTCTCTTTCATATGTTCCATCCCAGTCCAGTATGAGGGTGCTGACCAAGCTAAGCCAGTGTTTCGCTTACAGCAGCTGAGCTGAGAGAATGAGATAGCAGAAGGTTTAGCTTGGGAGGGATTCAAGGGTCTAATCCATTGGAAAGCTGAGTGACCATAGCAATGTAATGTTCCACCTCCACTATGACAAACTGACTATCTTGCCGTCTCATGCTGCTGACTGATAAATGGAGCAAATGGTTTTAGGTCTGGAGCCAGCTACTGTCTTATTTTTCCAGATGGAGGTTAGAGTGAAGAAGGCAGGGTGCCATCTGGAAGGAGAGCGGTCTTGCCTTGCAGGTGCACAGCAGGAAAACTATAGGTTTGAAATAAAAACATGTATATCGTATATATAGCATATGGGATGGTCCTTTGGAGCCCAGATTTTCATGTTATTAAGAGTTCTGCCATTTCAAAAGGTGCATTCTTCACAGCAGCATGAAGCTCCATAACAAAGCCCAGAGCAAGAATCTCTCAGATATTGAACTAGTTTTGGAATAATGGTTTATTTTATAGCTCAATGTACAGCCAGTTTTTGCTTCCATTTATCCAAATGGCTTGGATTTCCCAGAGCTGTTGAAAATGATAAGCCCTTGAAAACGTGTGGGAAGTTTTAGTGAGTTGCTGTGATAGCAGACCTGCCAAACAACAGAAGTTATAGACACGAGGGTGCATGCAGTGCACAGGTGAGACCAGAGTACAGAATTAATTTAGGACATATTTATAGAGTTGGGAATGGGTATGGAGGTGTCTGGAAGGCCTTGGGGAAACAGATTGAACTAGTTTGATTAATTCTAGGATCCTCAAAAGCAACAGAATGTTTCTTTTCCCAAAAGCCCTGAAAGACTGGCTAGATTTTAAACTACTCAAAAGCATGTGGTATGAAGTACTTGTACTGTGTGCATGTGATCAGGTTGCCCCATCATGGCTGACCCACAAGGTAGGATAAGAGACCCATCACTACCACCAGCTGAAGGCGATCTCCAAGTGCAGAGGGTTATGTTTTTCTGATGCTGAAGAACCAGAATTCTAATCCTACCATCGTGGAGTGGTGGCTGTGGATGTGTGAGATTTATCTGGAAATTGCGTCTGTGATAGCATATGATTTCATTGGGATGTGAGTAGGCAGCTTTTTGAGCCAAGTCTCCTTCCCAGCCCAACGTGTAGGTCCTTGACTACTCTTGTATTCAGGGGACATCGATTCTCAGGCAACCACACACATTTTTTAAAAATATATATTTGTTCTTATTAGAATATATATGACAGAGGTCTTTTAAGAGCAGAGATAATGCTTATGTCCATTTCAGTTACTCCTAAAATACTTTAAATAACTGGCTAGTACGTATGTATGTGCATCATTATCTTCTACTCTATGAAATCAGAACTTATCATCTATGTGTATTAGGCCCTGTATGTCTAACCTTTAATGCAGTAGTTCTCAACCAGGGGTCCAGGGCCCCCTATGGGGCCGCAGTCAGGTTTCAGTTCTCAATCGCTGGGACCCAGGGCAGAAGCTGAAGCCCCACCGAATGGGGTTGAAGGCCAGGGCCTTGAGCCTTACCATCCAGAGCTGAAGCTGAAGCCTGAGCAATGTAGCTTAGTGGAGGCCCATGTGGCGTCGGTCCCCAGGCAGTTGTCCTGCTTGCTATCCCCTAATGCCGGCCCTGGCTTTTATATGCAGAAAGCCAGTTATTGTGGCACAGGTGGGCCATGGAGTTTTTATAGCATGTTGGTGCGGGGTGGGCTCAGAAAGAAAAAGGTTGAGAACCTCTGCTCTAATGGTCATTCTTCTTAAGCAAGACATGGTGGGTGAGGTAATATCTTTTACTAGACCAAAGTCTATTAGTAGGAGAGACAATCTTTCAAGACACACAGAGCTCTTCTTCAGGTTCTTCAGTGCAAGAAGTGGGAGATTGCAACATTACTCCTTAAATTTGGCCTGGCTGCCCCAAATTTCAGTGAATAGCTTTGCAGTGCCACTCATATTTGGCACCTGTTTTTGTGTGTGTGCACATGCGTGTGTGTTTGTTTTATGGTACTTGAACTGATGGCATCAAAATTGCCCCGTGAAACAAACTGTGGCTGCAACTTTTAAACCAAAAAATCATAACTTTCTTATTGTCTTCGGCCTGATATGAAGCAAATTAAACTTAATGGAAAATATCCATTGACTTCAAAGGGCTTTGTATCAGCTCCTTACTGGAGCAATAACACCAGCCAAACTGGAAAGAGATAAGCAACTGTGCAAACCTATTCTTTGTCTGTTGGCGGAAAGGACTAAATCAATCAGGAACATGTAGATCATTGCCATGCATTTTAGCAAACTGCACCATGCTGGCCAGATACACAAAAATGATCAAGGAATAAACAAGCATCATTATTTGGAATAGCATCTTCCTGTCACTAATACCTATAGTTGCAGAACAGAGCAAGTTCAGCCAGTCACATAAATGTGTGTAGTCCTGAATATAAATTACATATAGGGCTAAGTTCACAAGTACAGATAAAACCAGACCTGACCCTACCCTTTGTTCATAACTTCAAATTAACCTTTTTGTGGCGTTTGAAAATATTTTAACGTTTTTCATTTGTCTTTGTATCTTCTGGCTCCAGACCTGATCTGAAATACAAGGAGTGGGTGAATGACAAATCGCTTTCTTGCAATACTTTCCACACAGACAAAAACAAAAAAGACCAAATTCTGTTCTCTGTTACACTAGTATAAATCAGTATCAATAAAGTGAGGCTGGATTTAAACCCCTGGATTTAAACCCCTGGAAAGGAGTCTAGAATTTGGCATTGGCTGCTTGACAGCTTGGTGGAAAATTTATTCATCCAAGATCTGAGTATTTTAGTAACATAGTTGTTTGCTGTTGAGCTATTGGAGGGGCCCAGCAATGACAGTCGGAGACAATCCTGAAGGGAGACTGCACATCCCAAGCTGCTTAGAGAGACACAGGCACTGATCAAATAAAAGCCTGTCTCCCACCCAGGAAAAAAGGGAACACATTGAGTGCTCTGATTTTGATTTCCTGTCTCTCACAGAAATACCTGGATCCTGTCAGTAAATTCCAGTGACAGGGGGATCTGTGTGACACATGTTTTCATCCTATTTTTGGACTAATCATTGGCAAACAGTTGTCAGCATCTTCTCAGCATGAACTGTTAGAGCTGAGGCAGAGACCAATGGCAAACTCCACCTACCTGTCAATGTGGATCCCTTAGGGAAGTTTATATTGTGGATCTTGGGATTTTAGTTCTAGGGAGTTTTCATTTTAATTCATCGTAATATGATCCCTATTCACCCCCTGTCCCTACAATAAGGAGCATTACATTCATGTAAAATATTAAAATATATGTTTCTTTATAAAAGATGCATTTGTGTAAGTTCTAGTTCTTTGAAGGTTCTTTCGGGCTTCAGTGTTTCCATGACATTGGCTGTATAGTGGATTTAATGCCAGTATAGATTATAGGAAACTGCCCAAAGCAGAAAAGCCATTAAATACCATTGAGATATGAGGTTTTCTTGCAACTTGGAAAGAGTGCACATCCAGCATTATCTCCTTTGCTGTATCAACAACGTGCTCCATATCTGCAAGCTAAAGGTCTAACAATGAATTTACAGCATGTGGAATATTATAAATCTGGAAAATACCCTTTGAAACTCATGTTACTGTTGGCCTTTAATTTGTGCCCACAGCATCCACCCAGGGGATTTATAGCACAGCCTGCTAGTGCGCCCTGCAATTCACACCCCACCCCCAGTGCGAACTGCGGGGCCATGTAGACGAGCCCTCAGTGCCTGCAATACGTAGTAAAAGCTGTCAGTGTCAATGACCGTGACAAGCTGCCAACCCTCTGGCATGTGCCTAGCACATCAGCAGAACAGGCCAAGAGTGGGCAGGAGAGCTCTTTTGCAAGTGCTTCAGATTAAAACAAGCACATGTGGCTGGAATGGGGTGGTGATCCAATGGTATTGGGATAACTCGGATTGTTAACAGAAAGCTAATATACTCAATGCAATGGCAAAACCAAAGGCCAATAGGACCAGTAAAGGTAATAATAGCCTCTGTACAACAGCAATCTATCAAGTGCCTTTTGCTGTGCTTTATGCTGTGAAGTTAATGGGTGAAATCCTGACACCACTGAAGTCAATGGGAGTTTTGTTACAGAAGGGAATAGGAGTGGGGTAGCCCCTTTAAATTTTGTGAGCTCTCTAGTGGCGCTCACTGGGTTCTGTGTTTTGGATGCCTCCAGTATTCAGTAGAATAATAGGACTTGCATTGCATGTTTGTGTAAATTGAGTAAAGATGGTTATTTGGGACTCAGCTATACCCAGTGGCTTCTTCATATTATTATTATTTGGAGCAAAAGACACAACACTCATTAACTTAAGTGGGCCAGAATGTCACTCAGTTTTGTTTAGGACAGTGGATATTTGCAGTATAAAGGAGATAACATACAAAATAATGCATAAAATAAAAATGTTAAATATGCCTCTGATGGCTGAAGAATGACACTAGTCACGCTTTCATATTCATGTCCCTAGACTATCCAGTACAGGTGGTTGGCAAGTAATTAAAATTCGCTCCTCTGGCTCTTGGATGATTTGATCACTAACAGACTTGTATGTTTCTGTTTCAATGTCTCATCGAATCCTGGAGAATTCAAAACAGAAGGAACTCAACATATAGTTGGTAATCCTTAAAATTCTGCCAGTTTTGCCTTAGATAGCCCCATACTAATTTAGAGGATATTATTCTTTGAGGCAGGGTGACCTTTATTATGCTATTCGGGTTACATACCCTGCCATAGCAAAGGAACATGTATAACTTTTTTCATTTATGATCTGAAAATATACTGTTTTATTAACAACTGCTTCAAGTTATAAACCAGCACATGGTCTAATTACTGCTCTAAAGTGACTGGACTCTCATGCAGCCACCTGACGATCAGGGTGGCTTAAAACCACCTTATGTTACATTCCACTGCTAAGCTGCAGGAATTCATTCAAAATTGGTGCAGCAGTGCAGAAAATGGGTGAAAACGTCAAAGGCCTCATCCAGAGAACAACTTCCACCACGCTTTTAATTGCCAATGAAGTTAGCACAAGTTGTTTATATTTTAGGCCTCCCAACCTTGCCTGAGCCTCTTAAATGAACAGATTTGATAGTAGTCAAATGGGATATTAGTGGAAGGCAGTTTCCCAAAATTAAGAAAAAGATAGAGCTGCCTCTTCCTAGGCTGAAAATCTATAGTGTGTTCTGCATAGCTGAACTCTGAGTAAATGTTTGTACAAGGTGTTGCTGAGTTTACTGGACCTCTGAGTAATGCCAGTAATAACCACAGTAAGGGGGCTGCAGTAATATCATATTTGATTACTTCCCCTTTCTTGCACTTCACCCTACTCTCCTGCTGACACACAAGCCAGAGCTCAGTCCTTCCAGGACGAAGATTTAATGTTACACTTTGGAGGGAGAGAGACATATGATTTCTTAACAAATAACAATTGATTAGTATAAACAATCTACAAGCAATATTAGGATGAGTGGTGACTATTTCTCTCAAACCACTATTATGTGATAGCCCTTTGATGTTCCTAACCAAAATGTCCACACCTGTTGCTATTACAGAATATTGAAGAAATGTATCCCTTGTACTCACACACATACACACACTTCCCTCCAGCTTTCTCATGGAGTGAGTCCTGTGTGCAGTTCAAAACATTTGTCTCTTGAAATCCCTACAACTAGAGATGGGTGTCGGCTCACTGTCTGCTCCCACCTCCTCTGCCTCTCTTCAGCAACAACAGTCCCAGACTCTCACAACTAGTGGTAACTTCCAGTCTCCTTCTCTGGCTTGTTCATTTGGTTCTCCCTTGTATTGCTTCTTTGGCATGGAAGATATGATTAATTTGTTCATGAGACTGGCAGAATGGCTTTCCTATTTGTTGGTGTCTATTGTTATGCAAGTCCATATGGGTGTCTGGAGGCTGGTATAAATGACAGATCTGGATTACTCTACTGTGGGACATAATTAGATCTTTAAACAGTGCCTTTCATCCTGAAGGCTCTCAAAGCTTAAACTGAGATATTCAGAAAATACACAAGGATTACTTCTCCCACTGCTGCAATGCAGCTCCCTATAGATGTGCTGATTCTAGAGCATGTGGCATATCTGTAACATTTTTGCATTTCATTATGAATTCAAAACCAAGCCCATCTCACAGAAAACTTAACCAGGATGGCAAATATTTTTGAAAAAAAAAATGTAAGATAAACCAAGCCAGTGATGGGGCCCAAACTGATGAAAACATTCAAATCTCAAATGTTTATAGTTTCTGGTGCAAAAATAACAGCTTTGTTTCTATTAATTATTATTATTATTATTAATTATTTGTATAACAATAATGCCTAGAAGGCCCAACCAAAACTGGTGACCCCATTGTCCTAGGCACTGTACAAACACAAAGTAAGATGCAGTTCAAGCCCCATGGAACTTACAATCTAAACAAACAACACAGAGAAGCAAAGTGGTTTATCCGAGGTCACACAGCAGTTCAGTAGAAGAGTTGGGATTAGAACTCAGGTCTTTTGAGTCCCAATTCAGAGCCTAGCCACTGGACTGCAAAGGAGCACATTTATTATAGAGCCACACAGAAATAGATAAAGTTTTCATGCAAAAACTGGATTGTATGACCAGCCCTATGCATTTCTCAACTCTCCCAGGTCTCTAGTCTCTCTTTCCATTGTCTCTCCTCCCCTCATGTCAGGTTTTTAATCTTCTGTCTGTTTTCATTTTGTTTTGTTGTAAGGGTGGAACATGCATGTGCTTGGTGGGGGAGAAGATGGGCTATTAGGGAGCACTGGGAAAAGCAAGGCTGTGTTGGTTCTTCCGGTCACTGAAGTGGAAAAGGCTGCAAGTTGTCAGGCACTGAAGTAATGCGCGCTCATGATGTCTTCTGACTCCAGGCTGGAAAGGAACCAGCTGTTTGTGATATTAAGCACTGAGCCTGTGCTGTTGGCAGTCATCTGGGCTCAAGTAAAGCTAGCTAAGCTTTGCTCTGGGGATTGTATGAAATGGGTTTTAGTACAGATCTGGAGCTGGAGGAAACAGTACATTACACAAATTCCTGGAAAAACCTAGCCTGCTGCTGTACAGGAGCAAAGTGAGTCACTTAAGAAAGAGCAGTGGGGCATTCTATTAGGGAGAGAACAGGGTTGCTCGTGATATTTCTATTACAAGAAGGCCCTAGGGCAAGTGCTGCAGATAATGCCAAGCGAGAAGGTACTGTGGAGAAGCCATCTGCTAGGGGAAGGGAAGAAATGCAGCTCCAGAGCACAGTGGGCAGATCAGATGCTGCCACGGGACAAGATGAGGCCAAGAAGAATTTCAAGAAATGGTCGCAATAGCTGCTGAAGAAACCCATGTGCTTATTAAGTTTCACAAGATGCTTCATATTTTAGTGTGTGTAACTCAACACATTGTATAATTTAATCAAGCAAGCCACATCCTACCCTTAAATGAGATGAGAATCTAAGATATGGGGACAGAAGTGTCATCTGTATAGGGCATTAAGACTTCACATTCCCTGACAGATGATGCCTTACTCCCTAGAAGTAATATAAGCACTTCTTCTATTATTTGCATCACACAGAGGAATTTCTCTCCCTCTCCCACCCCGCATCTATCCTGGCATTTGCTGTGGCACTAATAGTTGTGGGCCAGTGGTGATTTCAGTTAACTAAAGCTGGTATTAGATTAATGCTAAAATGAAAACACTGCAAATACTTTCTCTGCAAAGATGCTGCTTAATTCCTATAGAATAGAATCTGGTCCAGCGAATCGTCCAGGAGACCTTAGTGCTAAATGACTTTGCTGGTAACCTTTAAGCAGAGAGAGATAGTGTGGACAATTATGTTGACCTAGATGTAGACTTTGATATAGGTAACATCCAGGTATATGCCATCACATAGACAAAGCAGAACATTCTGGTGACCAGTTAGCAAGAGAAAAAGTTATATGTCATGCATCAAATACATATAAAAATGCATAAAATGGACAGTGGAGGAGGAACCAGTGAAAGTCTTTAAGGCGGGGGAGGATGTGATTGTGCTTCTTTGCATGGCATACTGCAGTCTTCTGAACAGACTGGAGTTGGGGAGTGAGGAACTCAGGAGAGTCATTGAAATAGGAGCAGGAGGATTTGAGGCACAGAGTGACACACGCATGCAGGATCAGTTCAGCAGAGTAACTTTGTTTGGTGGATGTTGATGATGTTGTGGAGGAGGTAGCAGGTGGTCGTGCTGAATTTAGTGTAAAGAGCAAGAGAGAACTCAGGTCTGTAGATGACTTCAAACTACGTTTGCAGACCTGACAGGCAAAAGCAGATGTAAAAGAGAGACAGGATTTGGCTCCGCTGGAGAAATGACTGAGGGAATAGATCTTGCTCAAGGAAGAGCTGTCCAAAAAGGCAACATTCAAAAGAAAAAGTCAGGTGTTGATATATGTTGATAAAGTTCACTGTGTATGTGTATGTTGGAGGTGTATTATGGTCTTTTTAGATTCAGCTTTTACAGTCTGTTTTATTAAAGCATAAAAATAATTCATTACTGGGCTATTAGTGCAGCCTTAACACAGCAGCACCAGAGATGCCACTCCTAATTAGGGTGATACTACAGAGCTAATGATTTGTTTTGAAACAACAAAGAATTATATAATTGAGTGACTGGACTCTAACCTCTTACTCACAGAATAAATAAAAGACCTAGTGATTAGGCTCATTTGCTATGTCATTACATTTCTGCACCTGTACCGCATTCAGGGAACATCGGCCCGGCTTTAATGCAAAGCCTTAATTAGAAGGCTCATTCGCTTTCAGGGATCAGCTGAAATGTTAAAGGCCGGACAACAACACTGAGTAAATGGATGCCTTTTAGAAAATTATCTTATGATCTTATTAAAGAGAAAAATCAATGCTTTGCTGAATTTTTTTCTTAACCTTGCTACATGGAAGGAGATACTACGTAAGCGCTATAATTTAGGATCTAAACCAATAGAGTCTATAGGCCTCTAAAGAACCTCAGTTATATGAATTTGGGCTAAAGTTTAAAGCCTGTCCTGTGGCTTTTGACACTGAAAAGAGGAGAAGCAATGGAAAAGGTACAGGGTTGGGAATTAGGAAATCCACAGTCTATTCCTTTCGCTGCCACTGATGTGCTGTTTGACCTTGGGCAAGTCTCTTCCCCACTGTTTTTCCTCCTCTGACTTGACTGGATAGTCTGTAAACTCTTTAGAATGTCTCCTACCATGTGAGTGTATGAAGCCTAGTATAGTGAAGCCCTACCATAATGGAAATAATAAAAAGTGTGAGCTATGCAAAGAGCCGTTTCTAGCTGCGACAGGCTTAACACAGCACAGACGGATGCTCACCTCATCGGATTGCTTTCTGAGTACTTTGACAATCCAGCATTCCTGGTTCCAGTCTCAAAAGCAATAACATGGAGGCTACCCATGACTGGGTGACTGCTAAATAGTGAATTTCACTCTTGTCCATGGCAGGCAAACACACCAGAAACTGCTTAAACAATAAATTCCTTTCAATGCTCTTCCACTCATTAAAAATACCCCCACCAAATGAAATATTTCAGGCAACCAAGGATTACAGTTTCAAAGTGTGATGGAATTCAATCCAGATATAATCACTCATGCTGTCACGCACGCTAGGCTCAAATCTGATCCGCCTTACAAACCCAGTGAAAAACATCTTCTGGGCTTCAAAGATCTGAATTTGAGATCAGCTTCAGACTGCAACCCTATAGATTAAATTACAGGTGCTCTTTTGTACCTACAATTGTTTACTGTCTGCAAACCAGGGCCAAGATTTTTAAAACCAGCTGCCTAAAGTTATGGTCCTAAATTCCTATTTAGGCAATTAGATAAGTGACCTGTTTTTTTAAAAGTGTTGAGCATCCAGTAGCTGTCACTGACTGTACTTTCACCAGATACCAACCAGATTACAGGTCGTAGCTTCAATGAGAGCTACTGAGTGAAATCAGACCACTGGCAGTTAGATAGATAGCTAAGTGATCTGAATTATGGGCACAATTATCTATTCCTGAAAATTGGAGACATATAACGGGCACACAGGTTGCAATATGTGTTCCTAAATATCTTTTCTTTTATGAAATCCATCACTCTGTCACACAACAATGTATGAGAAAAAACTTCACTCCTAAAAGTCATGAACTGGGGTGGGAGGGCAGGGGAGGGGATGTTGGAGGGCAAGGAAGAAGATAAAAATATGTTGGAGGTCATCCAAAAATCAAACTCAAAATAACAATTATTTTACATTTTGGAGATGCATCTTTCATCTGCACTTAAGGAGCTCTAAACACCAATTCAGACAGGCCAATCTGCTGTACTTAATTTGTAATGAAAGAGGTGCAGGGGCTCCAGCAATTTTTTTACATTCTTAACTAATGCAGGAAGCCCAGAGGTGCCGGGGCTCTGAACTGCCAAGCCTAGAGGTGCCAGGGCTCAGCCCAGCACAAATTAAGCACTACCAATCCACTAAATGTTGAAATTATTTTGGTTAATTAATGAGCAAATGATGCAGATCCAAAGACAGAACTGCGGGCTCTACATGTCTACTACCAGGGGGAAATGTATTGTTGAAAAGCGCTTGAAATTTCTCTCTCTTGTCACTTGGTGACCCAGTCTGGGGGAACTGAGCCATGCTTTCCTTTCTGCCTCTGGTAATAAAGGCTGGGATTATTCTCCTGGCTTCTGACTGAGACCCATTATTGCAGGGCAGCTGTCACTCTGAGACAGTTCATGTTCAATTTGATAGATTATGCAATCACTCTGGTTCTGACATAATTACAGTATATTTGAGAAACTGGAAACACAAAGCTGCAGGAATATTTGATGGGGGAAAATAATTCATGAAGAGAGAAAAAGAAACCTGACTTGAGCCTTCTGGAACCAGACTGCATTCACTACTTTCAGCTCTTCTTCATGAGCTTCTCTCTTTGGTATTTTTCTCAGTGTTGTGCATATGAGCGGCACTCCATTGATGAGCCTCAGAGCTGGAATCTTCCATTTAGAGACAGAACAGATTCAGCAGAAGGGAACCTTCATAGCAGAAATGAGGCTGGGTTTGCATAAGCAGCTCTGCAGCAAAGCCAACACTTCTCTGCTGTAAATGGACACTACTGGCAAAATCTCTCTCTTTTCTGATGTGCTGTCTTCATTTAGGCCTCTAGCACGGTTAGCAGTGGAAAAATTCCTCCTAAGCTATGGCCAAGGAGGACACGGTGCAGTTGAGAAGGGGTGACCTTCGTACTCCTCAATCCTCTGGGCTTTCCCTCACTGTAATGCCGTGCAAAGTGTAGGGTGTTGTAAAGTTAGGCTAACTGCCAATGGCCCCAAGAAGCCAGTACAGCAGTGACATTAGTAGGTTGTAGGGAGATGACAGCCAGGTACCCTTAACTTGAGGACAATGGGAAGGGTGTGTAGCAGTGCTAGCCCTGAGAGATGTGGCAGGCTAAGTAGACATGGTGAATGGGCCAAAACTGATAGAAAGCACACTGAGATACTTATATGGAAGGCCCCATACAAGTACTATATGTTCCTAAAAGGATACGGTAAACAGTTCTAGAAAAGGCATGAAGTAGCCAATAGCTGCATTTCCTCTGAGGCACAGAACACAAGGAACCAGATTTTCCATGGGCAGCTGAAAAATGGTCTGAACATTAATTCACCTGATAATCTATAAATCTTTAGGAGACATTAGTGTACCAGACTACTTCTCCAGTGTACTCTACTGTACTTAATCAGGATCATTTTAACTGGGACTGTGCACTTGGGTTCTTCAGAAACCCCCCCAAATTTCACTATTTGTATTGATGTTTTTTCTGTCTCAGGGACTAGACTAATGCAAGAGCTGGTCTCACCATTTTATTATTTTGATATTTATATCGCAGGATCCCCAGAAGCCCTGACTAGAATTGGAACCCTGACTGAGCTAAGCATTGTACAAACACAGGCTTGGTCCCCGCCCCAAAGAGTTTACAATCTAAGGAGACAAATGAGTCATGAAGGGTGTGGAATATATTTACTTTTAATATCCATTTTTTGCAAGCTTGCACATACACAAATCTGTTTCTTCTTTCTCTATTGCCACTATTGGGAACTGAAATACTAGCCATATGAGCACCGTCACACCAATAATGTGTCTTTTTAGGAGCACAAAATACAGCTCCTGCTACAGCCAACGACAGCAATGCCTTCTAAAAGGCAAAATGGGATTGCAGTGCACAGTTCCATGTGCTGCTTCATTGCCACAATTATGAAGATCTCATTAATTACTCAGCAACTAGACATAGCAACCGTACACACTTAAGAATGAATTTGGGATCAACTGGGGAGCTAATTCTGCTGCTAACAGCTCTTTCTTGAGCAGACACAGAGCTTGTGTTGTCTTCAATTACTGCACAGAGTACTGCTAATCACAAAGACAAATTGCATGAGAATGTAGGAAAAGGGTAGGGAAATAATTCTGCTGGATCTATGGGTTTGGAGAAGGTGGCAATACTCACTAGAATAATATGGAGAAATAAGAAGAATGAACAGGCTTATTACTCAAGTATCAGAGGGGTAGCCATGTTAGTCTGGATCTGTAAAAGCAGCAAAGAATCCTGTGGCACCTTATAGACTAACAGACATTTTGGAGCATGAGTTTTCGTGGGTGAATACATGCATGTATGCATCTGATGAAGTGGGTATTCACCCATGAAAGCTCAAGCTCCAAAACTTCTGTTAGTCTATAAGGTGCCACAGGATTCTTTGCTGCTTTTACAGGCTTATTGCTTTGAGGCAAAGATGAAAGAAAAGTTGTATTGTCTAGTGCAGGGATTGTCAGCCTTTGGCAAGTGGCCCATCAGGGAAATCCACTGGTGGCCCAGGCTGGTTTGTTTACCTGCAGCGTCCACAGGTTTGGACAATCGCAGCTCCCATGGGCCACGGTTTGCCATTACAGGCCAATGAGGGCTGTGGGAAGCGGTGCAGGCTGAGGGATGTGCTGGCTGCCACTTCCTGCAGCCCCCATTGGCCTGTAATGGCAAACTGCAGCCAGTGGGAGCTGTGATCAGCCGGACCTGTGGATGCTGCAGGTAAACAAAACATCCTGGCCCTCCAGCGGATTTCTCTGACAGGCCATGTGCCAAAGGTTGCAGATCCCTGGTCTAATGGCTCAGACAATGAACTGGGAAATTAGATTCCTGGGTTCTATTTAGAAAGGTGCCCAAACTGGAACCTGTCATGAATCCTCTCCCATCTTCCCCGACTCTGCACTTTAGCAGGGAGTGGGTTTATTCCATCCTCTTTCTAGTTTACCAAAATATAACTGTCCCAGTTTTTTTATCTTGACTCCATCACTGACTCATTACTTGACCTCATGCAAATAGCTTACCACCATATTTTCAAAAGTTGCTACTAGTGCTTAGCATAAGACAGCTTAGGTCTGGATTTTCAGAAACAGTGGAAAAATGAAAACCTCTTTTTGTGAAAAATCTCAAAAGGCCAATGCTGTTTTTGTTCTGAAGTGTTTGAAATGGACCTATTTTTTCTATTTTAAAATTGTTTTCATGATTTGTTACCCCAGTATTGTTTTCAAGTATTTTACTGAAAACTATCACAACATCTACTGTAATTTTCCATTTGCCAAACTAGGTTTTTGGTAAATGAAAAATTA
Organism: Gopherus flavomarginatus; assembly: GCF_025201925.1. NCBI lineage: Eukaryota > Metazoa > Chordata > Testudines > Testudinidae > Gopherus > Gopherus flavomarginatus. Next base: position 19,307,085 of record NC_066623.1, read on the forward strand.
CACTATTTCAATAATATTTTATACTGATTTTGACCAGGAAAAAAGCATTTTTTGTTTTTCCACACAAAAAAGTCCATTGAAAAGGAGAAGCCATTAAAAGACAAACTTTTCGTTTCAAAAATTTTGACTAACTCCAGCAAAAAGCCCCTGCAGATCTCATAGATTTCAACTGGAGTTGTAGCTGCTCACTATCAATGGAAATTAAGTACCTCAAGTTAGACATCCCAAATTAGTGGCCACTGTTAAAAATGTTGACTCTGACAGGATAAGGTCTCATCCCAGCCTCCACAGATTTGCAGACCTTCAGCTGTATATTTACACTTGCTCTTCCTATCACCTTACTACTCTATAGTTCATAGTATTTACAGTTACCATTTCCCCTCAGTTCTCTAACAAAAACAAGTTCTCTCCACCCAGCTCTTCCTTTCTGTGCCTTATGGGTTAATTAGCATTGTAGCTCTCTCCCACCTACCCCCATCTATCAATAAAGCACAACTTTGCCCCTCACATTTACCCTGGGGTAATTTATTTGGTGATCTGGTGATCAGAGTTCTGGGATAGCTGTAGTTGCCCAGCACTCTATCACATTGACCTAAACATTTCTGTACATCAGTTTCTCCATTTGTCTCAGTGCAGTGTTTACCAACTTCACATGAGGTGCTACTCACTTATGAATATATGTAATGTATGAGTGGTTGGTTATACAGAAAGGATGAGTTCCTCAGATGCAGTGTTATGATTGTTAAAGGTTAGTATTAAAACCACTGCTCTGACCCAGCCCTGTCTAGGCTAAAGATTTCCAGCAAGAGTTTGATCAGTTGTCCAGCACTTGAATTGAGAATCCCTAGGTCAGGTCCAAGGAGAGCTGACAAACACAACTTCAAACTGAATTATATGGGACAGAGGCTCCTATTTTGGGCCAAAGTCTTGGTCTTCTCAGCTAACAGCTGGTTCTTTCAAGGTTTTTGAGGAAATCAGGAGGCAGACAGAAAAACTCATGATCTGCCTGACCTTGGTGAAACTTTCCCCTGGGTTTGCCAACAAAACTACCTCACATCTTATCCTCTTGCCTATTCAGTATGGGAACTGCTGTCAGACTTTGTTATATAAGGGATTAATTTGAACCATTGAATTGAAAATACGAACACTACACCTCTACCCCGTTACAACGCCACCCGATATAACATAAATTTGCATATAACACGGTAAAGCAGTGCTCCGGGGGGACAGGGCTGTGCTCTCCGGTGGATCAAATCAATTTCACCTACAATGCGGTAAGATTTTTTGGCTCCCGAGGACAGCATTATATTGAGGTAGAGGTGTACATACTATGTGATTTTGTGTATGTGTGTGAGGGGGTGAAGGGGTGAGATGAGGAAATACCAAGTAATTTACTATTCACACTCAATCTCACCCATTTATTTCATTTACCCATTACATCTGGATTCTGAAAACATGACCAGATCTTTGACTATCAGCCTTTTGTCTGATAGACAAGTGGTTTTTCCTTTCCTGAACTTAGAAGAATGCTGTGCTAAGAAACAATCATCTTAAGAGCAGTGCTAGCACAGAATAATTTGCCACCCTTTACTTTAAAAAATACTGCAGTATTCACTTCATTGTTCTAGACTAATAGTCCAGAACAATGCAGTAATGCTATCTATGTAAGCTGTACAATTTGGGACAATTACTGTAAAATAGACTTTTTTTTTCCTTTTGAATGAGCCCTCACTCCTCAACATCAGTGAGCTGGAAAGGTAAACTATGTGGAGACAGTGGAATAACTATCTGGGAGAGGAGAGGGAGAACAAAATACATTAAGATATATTTATCTTTCTTTCAGTCTTCAGACTTTAGCCATAACTCATAAGCTTTAAGGTCAGAAGGGAACATCATGATCATCTAGTCTGACCTTTTTCACACTGCAGGCCACAGAACCTCACCTACCCACTCCTGTAATAGACCCCCAACTTCCAGCTGAGCTCATATAACATGTTGTTCTAATTTCAAGTTGTCCTGGAGAAGGCAATTGAGTTTAATCTTTTATTTAGCTGTTAAGGGTCCATTTCAAGAGAAGTTTGTTCTTTATTTCCCATGTCTTAGTTTCATCAACCTGTTGGTTATTTTTAATATATTCAATTTTTAGTTCAACAGCTGGTGACAGAGATTAAAGGAGCCTTTAACATGATTATTTTCACTGACTTTGTTTATTACCCCTTTGATTCCAGTTTGCTACTTTGAAGTATGGTATCTTCAGTCTTGCGAGAGTGATTTCTCATCCCTGTGACATCCCTAATTTTCATGGTTTCGTTTTTTAGAAATGACTTATTTATCAATTGTTATTTTGTGAGATCCAATTTATAGACTCTGCAAACACCTTCTTCTTAATGCACTGGCAGAATGTTAAAACCACTGGAATCTAATAGCCTTGGAAACCACATGTTGTTTGGGGGATGAACTCTTATCAGTGGCATGCTTGGATGAACAAGTGAGCATTTCTCTTTTCTTGTCCAACCTACATTTGGGAGAAACACCAGCCAGACTAACATCTCATGGTAAGTCAGGAGGCAAGCTTGCTTGTCCTTATTTTTAATCCTCTCACAACAAACATTTGTGTCAACAGGAGACTAAATAGAAGAAATGTTTGGTTTTTAAAATTGTGGCTTCATATGAAGGACTAACCGCAGCTGCCAAAGCCAAATGCATTTCTGTCCATGCTTTTGCCAATGCATTTCAGTCTTGAACTACAACCTCTTTTCTGTCTGCTAATTCATCTCAATCATTTTCTGTGACACGCTATAGTATCTTGTCCCACTTTGTTCTGCAAGTTAACCTTAAATCTAATTTACAGCAACTTTTGTCATTAAATCCCTGGAAAAGGCTTTAAATAAATTTCAATCCTAATCCAAGTGTGCATTATAAAGCTGTAATAGTATCAAAGGATTTTAATAACATGGATGACACATGGGAGCAAAACTTGAGATGCTTATGAGGAATTCTCCAGAACCTCATGCTGAAGTAACAGCCTTTATATACACAATGGGCCACTTAACTTCTCACATGGCTGTAAATTAGAAGTAACTCTGTTGATGTCAATGGAGTAACGCTAAGGTAAAATCAGTATTGGTGAGAGGAAAGCCAGGCCTTCTGAGTCTGTGTTCATTGTATTCTTTGGTGAAAATTCAAATAAAATGAAGAAGGTTCACTGCTTTGCACCCTCTGTTCTTTCTGCTAGAGCAATGTGGCACAGCTTATAAGAGAAATGAAGACAAGATCATACCGTTGGGTAAATAATGTCCACAAGTAGCATTCTCAGTGTGCTTTAATTTCCCAGGAGATACTGAAAAGATGGAAGACTGAAAAATCTATAGTATGGCACACGCGTGCGCACACATGACACACAAAGTATGCATTTAACCAAAGAAACTTAGGACCAGATTTTTAATGATATTTAGGGATCTAATTCCCATTGATTTCAACAGGAGTTAGGCCCCTAAATACCTTTACAAAACTGACTTTGAAAGACTAAGGTTAATTCTTATCTTACTTTCCAAGAATTTACACCAACAACCTTCATTGATGTCAACGGGCTTACTTTTCATTTATACTGGTATGAGAGGAGAATTCAGTCCTGAAGATCAGTCTTGGTCTTATGGATAAAGCACAGAACTGAAAATCATGGGAGCTTGCTTATTCTCAGGCGTGTGACAGTCTGCCTGTTAAACCCCAGGCAAGTGACTTCACCTCTTTGTGCCACAGTTTTCTCATCTCTAATGAGAAAACATTCCTGGCTCATGGGGGCATTGAGAAGCTTAATATTTGAAGTGATTTGAGCTCCTGTGTTGGAGGGCATTAGAGAAGTTATTTGTATCACCAGTGTGGTAGGAACCAGTGTCAAGATAACAAAGTGTTCGCTCTTCAAGTTAGGGAGAGTTAAAGGCAAATATTTGCAAAACTTTTGCCTTAGTACGAATAGATTTATTGCTCCTGCTTTCTACTACCAAACAGCATGGGACAATGAAATTACACTGAACTGTTCCATGCCATTTCCAGTTTAACCAACGAAAATCAATTATTGCATTTAGCTGCACTATAGTCAGTAAACAGACATCCTGATCTGTTTTCAAGGTCACTGCGCGTCAGGCTTAATTAAAACTGCTTGGTGCGTGGCCCTTTATTATTGAACATCCTAAAATATTCTACTGTGTTTAGTATGTCTTTAGTGTGCAGAGGAGCTACAGAGAAAAGGAATGGTCTTTCTGCATTGACCTAACAACTCTATATTAAAGCCTAACATGACCTGAAGACATCTTATTACTGCATTATCGGTTAGGGTTATTTTTAAGTTGTGCATTTTCATTCCACAATGGGCTATTTTTACCAGGTGAAGAAGAGATGAAATGTTATTTTAATTTCAAGTGTGTCAGTACCTAGTAAGTGTCACTCTGTTGTAGCATCTTAGTGGTCAGCTGGATGATCCTGAGTTTAAATCTCACAATAGGATTGTATCATGCACAGTGCTGACACTGATTAAAGGGGGTGGGAGGGTGTTGCACTATAACAGGTATCGTTCTTTAGATGGATATTACACAGAGGTCCCAAGGGCCAACCGAGAGCAAGTTTTACAAAAGATCTATGAACAAGATCTGGTCTTCTCTTAGGGTAATCAGATGTCCCACATTTATAGGGACAGTCCTGATTTTGGGGTCTTTTTCTTATATAGACTCCTATTACCCCCACCCCCATCTCGATTTTTCACATTTGCTGTCTTCTATTAACATTCCCTCTATTAATAAAACAACTCTCTCTCACACACACATATATTACAACTGAATATCGAATGTGTAATAACTGCTCTGTTTGCCTCAGAGCCATTATAATATCAAAGAGATTTGATTTTTATCTCACACCCATTTTACAACAGTGCAACCCCACTAATTTTAGTGGAGTAACTTCTGGTTTACACCAGTGGAAGTGAAAATCTTCCCTTCACTTGCTTTTCTGCTACACCCACTGAATGCCAGACAGATGCAGGTTTGCCACTTTCACCTATTTAGCCAAAACCTGAACCACTGGAGTCAATGGTAAAGCTCCCACTGACTTTAGTGAGATCAGGATTTGACTCGTCTTCTGAGTGACTCACAGTAGTTGTGAAATGATAGCATAATTTATATAATCATTTGGTCCGATGGAACTAACGCTGTCCTCAGATATGAACACACAACTCCCATTGACTTTGATTCCGGGGGCAGAATTTAACCCCTTGCTTTGGCTTTTACATGCACTGGTGTATCAAATACATCTAGAGGATAAAGTTATTCCATTTCTCAAACTAATAAGCATATGAGCTAGTCTCTCACTTTGAAATATTCATTGTAATATTGCTCATGAATATTTATATATCATCAAATAAATTGTATCCCTACTGAGAGCAGAGATACTTAAACAAATGAGGACACACACATTGCTGCATTGTATTAAGATAACCATTACTATTATGACACATTCTGGAAAATATTTATTTAAAAAGTTTTCTCAAACTTAGGTCATGCCACCAGGATGCTTGCTCCAGATGTATCAGCGGCTGTTTGCAGAGTAATAACATTTAAGAACTGAACTACCTTCTGCATAAGCCTCTGTACTGTGTCTGTCTCCCTAATGTATACACAGATACACTGTAGCAGATCACAAGAATCTTAGAGGCAGCTGAAATATTTGTAATAACATTCAAAGTGCTTAAATTCAGAGCATTTATGCCTCTTGTGAATTCAAAATTGGCCCCATTTTCAACAAAATCTTTGTGCTAAAACAGGACCACTTTCACTGAAAGTGTTGTTTTTTTTAATGTTACCTTAGATGAGACACTAACTGGAACTATATATATAATGTATTAGAGGATTAGATTAGCTTTCTTAGGCCCTTTATCTTCAGATAGAGCTAGCCAAGGGATAATTCTGTTTTGCAGCAGCTTTTGAGGTTTCAACATTTGGTTTTGTTGAGTGAAGACAAAACTTTTCATACATGTTTGTGCAAATGGAATTTTTCAAACTGTTCATTGGTGGATCAGAACCTCAGCTTTTGCATTTGAGAGGGTGTGTATGCATTGCCTGGTGCTTCAAGCATTGGCTTGTGCTATGGGAAACCCAGGTTTAAGCCCTTGCTCTGCCTAATGCTGAGCAGAGTGTTTCACTTCAGATCGCTCTGAATCAGGTAGAGCCAGGACTTGAGTCTAGGGCCTGGTCTACACTACGCTGTTAAACTGATTTTAACAGTGCTAAATTGATTTAATGCTGCACACGTCCACACTACACTGCTCTTTATATCGATTTAAAGGGCTCTTTAAATCGATTTCTGTACTCCTACAAAACGAGAGGAGTAACGCTAAAATCGATATTACTATATCAGATTAGGGTTAGTGTGGACGCAAATCGACATTATTGGCCTCATTATTTTACAGTAGCTACCCACAGTGCACAGCTCTAGAAATCGATGCTAGCCTCGGACCATGGACGCACACCACCGAATTAATGTGCCTAGTGTGGATGCGCACAATCGACTTTATAGTATCTGTTTTATAAAATCGGTTTAAGCTAATTCGAATTTAGTGTAGATGTAGCCTAGGTCTCCAATATCCCCAGCCTTGTGCCCTACCTACCCAGCCTGCTGTGTGCGACCAAAAACACCTTCCTGATGAAAACTTTGTCAAAATCAAGATGTTTCAGGGCAATGAAATTTCATCTAATCAAAAATGTACCGACCAGCTCTAGCTACAAATCAAAGCTACTTAGTTTTTGAAATTGTTATGGTAGAGGACAGAGAGTATAGTCAGGGATCCTCTAGGGTCAGAGAAGCATTAAGAATGGCAACAAAGTGCCAAATCCTGCCCTTAGCAACACCGCTGCAAATCCAGATTAATCACTTTAAAATCAACTGTTACTCTGCATTCACATGGCTGTAAATGAGCAGAAATTGCCCCCAAACTGCTATGTTAAATTTCACTGCAAATTTGTGTCTTATAACCATGTGTTTTTTCTCAGTGGGATCTAGTGGAATGTGTCCAATACAGCAATTCATAAATGACTGTAGTAAAGCAGTATTCACAGAGGAACTGTTCATTACCAGATGTTAACTCATTTGTTGATTAACCATCAGAGGTTAATAAAAACTGGTAAGTCGGATTTGAACCATGTGTCTTTTAGGAAATACTGTCTTTCTCTCTCATTCATGTTACGTGGTACATCAGAAATAAAAGAAATCGTCCATTAATACTTGCTGCTGTTGATTGAAAAAAATTATTTTTCCAGACCATATTTCAAATGGCCACAAACTGCTACAATAGGAACATGGAATACCTGATTTTAGAATGGAGAAAGGCCACCGAGCTCTCTCCTACTGTAACTGTTTTTCAGTTACATCCTCTGCAGTGACATGTCAGGTAGAATACAGGGGGCAGAAGTGAGATTTGCTCTTACACAGTTGTATTGAGTTGGGTCAAGTTCACAAGGGCAGAATATCTAGTGGTTGAAGCAGGGGAACTGGGAGTCATGACTCAGCAGTTCTTTTCCTGGTTCTGCCGCTGGTTGACTCAGTAACTTTAAGTAAGGACAATCACATTAAACCTCAGTGCCCCTAAGAGGTACAGTAGATTTTATATCCATTTTATAGATAGATAAACTGAGGTTCAGTCTGGGATTTCAAAGGATCCTGAGGCAGTTAGGAACCCAAATCCCATTGAAATCCAAAGGTTGTTGAGTGTCTAAACTCCCAGAAGCTCCTTTGAAAATCCCAGCCTCTATTAATACTACCCAGATGAAAGACGCTACAGATATATAAAGTGGGTTTTTTTTGTACTCCATAGTTTATAATCTTTCCATCTCTGGAACCTTCCCTATGACTGTTTGAGCAGGAGAATCTGGCAAATTGAGGAGACAATGCAGATTAAATTTTAAAGAAAGTTAGAAAAGTAACGTTCTAAGACTCGGGAATTCCGAGCTATGAACTGTTAGTCTGACTCTGGATCTTACAAGGCCACATTCACAATACTGTATGACCTTTGGCTCCTTATAAATACAATATTATTTCACTGAGGGAGAAGGTACAGGAGGGACCCTAATAATAAAGAGTGGTGGGCTTTAGATAATCATCAGGTTTTCAAAACTAGTTCTGTATTCTTGGGAACTAAAGAGCTAATTCCCTGGGATATAGAGACTTGAATCCTGAAGGAAAAAGACTAGACACTCTATGGCCACGTCCAGACTAGGTATTAAAATCGATTTTAGATACGCAACTTCAGCTACGGGAATAACGTAGCTGAAGTCGAATTTCTAAAATCGAGGTACTCACCCGTCTGGACTGCGCGGCATCGATGTCCGCGGCTCTCCATGTCGATTCCGGAACTCCGTTCGGGTTGATGGAGTTCCGGAATCGATGTAAGCGCGCTCGGGGATCGATACATTGCGTCCAGACTAGACGCGATATATCGATCCCCGAGCAATCGATTTTAACCCGCCGATGCCGCGGGTTAGTCTGGATGTGCGCTATGGCTATATAATGATGCATCAGTTGCATGAAACAGGAAGGAGAAGAGAAACTGAAGTGATGGAAGGAACAAATTTTGACTAAGAGATTTTCAGAGACAGTGTTTCTATACAGGTTTCAGAGTAGCAGCTGTGTTAGTTTGTATTTGCTTCAGGTTGGGAGGCTGTCTGTAAGTGAGGACTGGCCTGTCCTGCTGAAGTGAAAAAACAGATTGACAGAGCCAGAAGAGTACCCAGAAGCCTCCTACTGCAGGACAGGCCCAACAAAGAAAATAACAGAATGCCACTAGCCATCACCTACAGCCCCCAACTAAAACCTCTCCAGTGCATCATCAAGGATCTACAACTTATCCTTAAAGATGATCCCTCACTCTCACAGATCTTGGGAGACAGGCCAGTCCTCGCTTATAGACAGCCTCCCAACCTGAAGCAAATACTCACGAGCAGCCGCACACCATACAACATAAACACTAACCCACTAACCTATCCTTGCAACAAAGCGTGATGCCAACTCTGTCCACATATCTATTCAAGTGACACCATCATAGGACCTAATCACATCAGCCACGCCATCTGGGGCTTGTTCACCTGCACATCTACCAACGTGATATATACCATCATGTGCCAGCAATGCCCCTCTGCCATGTACATTGGCCAAACCAGAGTCTCTTCGCAAAAGAATAAATGGACACAAATCTGACATCAGGAATCATAACATTCAAAAACCAGTGGGAGAACACTTCAACCTCTCTAAACACTCAGTGACAGACTTGAAGGTGGCAATTTTGCAACAAAAAGCTGTGACAATCACCTACCTCAGCAACCTTGTCATTTCCTGCTGTGAAGCTCTGCTAGCATGGAAAGAAAATCCATCACTGAAAACTACACATGCTAGCAGGTGACTTTCTCCTGGACTAACCACACGGAAATTATTTTAAAATGAATTACTAGTGAGAGGTCCCAGATAAACATTGAAAGAACTAGAGCCAGATGTGTTCTATGTTCACAGAAAAGAGTATGCCCACAAACCTATGTACCCTGCAGTTTTTTTCTCCAAGGCCACATAGTGAGCGGGATGGGGGACATCTCATGGGTCCCAGTGCCCTCTGAGGTAAGGGTCTGTTCTGTACATTTGCACAGTGCTGGGTCCAGAGGGTGCTGGATGGGAGGAGTGGCCCTGGCTAGGCCCCAGTGGTCAGTATCTACAGATTCTGCCCCCCTCCCGAATAAAGGAACGGGTTGGGTTGCTATAAAGTCCACCTTAGAGAAGGTTCTTCCCCCTCAGAAACCATCTGCAGCTGTAGAGCCCAAAGGTGATGAGGCCTCCACACTATAGAATAAGGCTGGGGTTTGTGCCAAGGAGTCTCAAAGCTGACCTGAATGGATCACTCAGGTGGCCATGAGGTGAGGAGTGTTCAGTTTCCACATCATTTCAGTCCTGAGCCTCTCTGTTGGGATCTACATCACACTGTGATAAGGGCCTTTATTATGTGGACTTTTGCCCACTTGAGATTGGAAAGAGATTGCAATTTTAGATTTTCTCTTCTTAGAAAGCAAACAAAAGGTGGAAACCAGTGAAATCTCATTTAAAGAGAGTTTTTGATTCATTAAACTACTTCTACCTGCCCTCTCCAGACTCAGTCAGCAACGGCTGAGGCCCAACTGCTAACAGAAATGGATCGGCTACAACGAGTATACAATGGATTGATTGTCATCACTTCAGAGGTCACAGCAGCTTGGTGTTTGTATTTCATGATTTTCATATGAGATGCAGAACCAAAGTCTGCCTGACCCACTTTGAGTTGTTACAGATCCTGTCACACTTTGCACAAAGGAAGGAGTCCTGACCTAATTCCAATCTAATAAATGGCATCCTGCCTACCTAAAATTCCCTATTCCAACTTTATTGGGAGTATGGAAATATTAATCTCCTTTGAATCCTCTCCTAAGCAGTTGCACAATGCTGTTATGTGATGTTTAAAAGAAGCGGTGCCTTTCACTAGTAGTCAAAGTGATCCCTGTATACTCTATATACAGGGCCCATCCTGAGGCTATTTATACAAGTAAGCAAAGCTCTAATGCAGTGGAATAACACTGCTCTGCTGCACTAGGGGCAGAGTAGTGGAGAACCTGCAAAGTGGGACTGTGCAGCTGTCATGGTCATTGCAAGTATAATATTCATGATGGTTCTCCCCTGGAGAATGTGGGTGGGTTCCCCTGCATAGCTTGGACCCATGTGACCAATACCTTGTTAGGATGGGTGCATCAGGTAGTGGGCCGTGTTGCAGTGCCTGTCCATGTGAACATTGCCTCTTTTACTCAGGCTTGACTCACTTCTTCAGGACTGGGCCCAAAGGGTGTAAATTCTCTGAGTGTTGGAGGTGTTACATCAATGCAAGCCAATATTCTGATTGTGATTTCTACTTGTTTTCTGGAATGACTCCATTGGTTCTGCCAACTGAGATATTTAAATTACAGAAACTGAGGGCAGTCCATTTTCTTCTTTGTTAAATTCTTTTATGAAGAAGTTCTTCCTTTTAGTGCCTATCCCAGGGCATTAGCCTATAATCTGTAATGCCATCTGCTTTGTTAGACCACAAGCCAGGTTACTTTATTAAAGCAGCATTGAGTACTTTACAGCATTGTTCTTGCCATGTGACTTTATTCTATTGGGAAACAGACAAGATATGTCTATGCTAGAGATGGATCTTCTGCTTCCTTCTGTATATTCCCCTGGCAAAGAAAAAAAGGCATTTCCTCTCTTCCCTCTGCTGTGATTAGAGCTGGTCCTGACATTTTTCAATGGAAATTGCAGAGTAGTTGAAACAGAAACTTTGCAGAATGTATCAGTTTCAACTGGAAGGTTTCTAAGGCCCATGATGTAATTTCTGGTCAAAATGAAAGAGTGAGATACTGACTATAGAATAGCCTAATGGTTAGAGCCTAGGCTGTGGAAGACCAAATCCCTGCTCTGGCTCATTCATGGACTTACTTGTGACACTTATGCTGCATTCTCCCACATCCAAGGAGCTATCCTGGGCTGGATGGGTCTCTCTCACTAATGTTTTTTACAAAATTTTCAAAAAAACTTGATTGTATTCCAAGACAGAACAAGAACAAATGTCAAAACCTCTACATTTTTCATGAAATGGAATTCTTGTTTTCCAGCCAGCTCTCACTGTGATTCCGGAGACAATAGAATTGACTGTGATATCAAAAAGAGAGGATTGTGTCACCTTCCTCAGCAAATCAGGCATGAGCTGGTGGTTCCTGGAACGCTCAGCCTCTGTTTTCAGCATGATAGCTTAATAATCAGCAAGGCTGGGATTTAGACATGAGAGTAGCAGTTGCTCTACAAAGGAGTGGGAGCAGGAAACTGACTTTGCTCTGCCTCACGGTCCTTTCAGTGAAACTCATTGGAGGCTTTTGCTGTTGCTTTGTCTGGAATGGACAAATCTGAAGTGACTGCCGAAGAGCCAGAATTTAGATTAGGCAGAGGGATTCTCAGAGCTGTCATGCTCAACTGTCTGAAAATCTGTAAGAAAATAGCTGCCTGATGTATTAGTTCCAGTCCCTCCCGTTCCCTGAGTCTATTCAGAAAATAGAAAAGAAATTGACCAAACCGTATTTTCCAGTAACAGGCACCTTTGCTATAAAAATCCACTTGAAAGAAAGAGTTTGATAATTGCTTCTGAAGTCTTGAAATGGTTCAATTAAAGTTTTCTTTCCTACACATTGGACTAAGGGCTAATTTTTCCCCTTATCTTTTGTTTAGCTTTAATAGAAATCAACACAACATTTATTAGATATCTGGGCATAACAGGTGTGTGTGTGTGTGTATGGAATATATTATTGCACTCTTTGATGGTGTTAGTTTTGAAAATTACTTATCAAGGCAGCACTTGTATCATTCATAATACTATTCCAAACCTTTGCTGGAGCACACCACATATTTTTTATGTAAGAGGCTTTCTGGAGATAATTTGCCACAGATTCATTTTCTATCTGAAATTGCAGTCAATGTTAAAAGGAGCTCTAATTGATCAAATGGCAGAAAATGCTAACAATACTTTCATATATAATACCTGCATGCTGTCACGTGTATTGTATCAATCTTGGAATGCAGAGATTCTGGAGAAGTTGTGCTCAAAATAGTTCTGCTAAATACTATTTCCAGATTATTTTTAAATCATTAACTCCAGATTTGACCAACCAATTTCATATATGTTTGCAAAGTCCATGTATCTGTTTCAGCAGCTCCAGTACTCATGATCAACCCTGCAACAGCACTCACCCAGGCCAATGCTTATGAGTAGTGAACCAATAACAAATCATGAGGGCCCCAACAGTACCTTATAACAAAACATAAGAAGCCTATAGCTACATTAACAAACTTTTTTTGTACACATCATTTATGAACAACCCCACAACATCAGACTAGGCTATGCATGCCTGCTGGAGAAAAAACTTTATTAACAACTCCTATATTTAAATGCCAAGTTTCTATACAGTTATTATGTCTAATAATAATAGTGAGGAAGAGAAAAGATGGGGGGAAAAATCTTGACAGTGCCCTTTTAAGTTAAATATATGATTGCACCAAACACATCAGGCAATACAAGCTGTCAAGAACAGAATTAGGAAACTTATATGTAGCAATCGGTTTTGTTTCTCCATTTTTGAGAGTTTTTTTTTTCTAAAAATGGAAAGTTTGAAGTTATCACTAAATAAAATTTCCAGTAACATTGTAAATGATCTGAAAGTTCTTTATTTTCCTGAATAATAAGGGGTTGGAGAAAAAGGTTGGCTGGGGTTAATTGCCTGATGTAGAAAAGCCAGGTTCTTTTGGCATAATTAGGTTATAATGATTGTAGCCTTCTTCACGAACTCTTCTGCAGCAAAGGGTTTGCTCTCAGAAGTATCTGGTAAATCTTCCTTCTCATAGAGGCTGATGGTCTTCTAAGGACATATCTTCACTGCACAGTTAATCTGGGTGACTGGTGTCCAAGTTAGCCTAACCCAGGTGCGAACATTCCCACAGCAAAGTCCTACCGTGTGTTACTGCATCCTCACTGTTTCTGAACTCGTGTGAGTGTCTGGGCATATCCCATGCTTCTTTGTGCTGAGACACACTAGTTTTCTTTCCCAGTCTATTGTGGGAGAACTTGTCTCTCTTTCAGGGAGGACATTGGAGGACTAGTAGCACTTGAGTGATTTAGCTTGTGCCCTCACTGCAAAGTGAATAGGTCTTAATCCAAGGGAAAGTGGATCTTGTGCTCTAACATGCTCCCCTTTCCAATATGAGAAAGTTAGCCTGGGCTAACAGCACCTGCAAAGCAGGCTCAGAGGTTTTTCTGTATGGATTGTAGGGGAGGGTTGGGCTAACACCCAGGTAGGACCCTGGGTTAACTCTGCAAGGAAGACATACCCTAAGGGAAAGGTATCAGAAAAGCACTGATGGATGTTGATACCATACCAGGCCAATGACTAGGCCAAGCTGGTTTCTGTGGTGACAAGGACTGAAGTGGATGGAATGGAGTGAGGTGGAGCTAGAAATAGAGGCTTTGTTGAAGTCTCACCACCAGACAAGAAATTGATTTAAAAAACCAATGGGCAATATTTTCAACTGCAGACATTGCAGTTGCAAAGGGTCACTAAATTCAGGATTTTAGTAATTTCCTTTTTTTTAAAAAAAAATCCTGGACTTTTGACACTTGGGGATCTTTCTCTATGGGTGGTTGTGATGTTACAGAGATGAGCCTATTTCACGGAGAGCTTTGAGATGTCCCAAGGTTAATTCTGAGCTGCATGAGGGACTAAGAGAGATCAGGAGCTCACCAAAAACACTACAGCAACAAAAGGACTACGCCAAGGAATTTCATCCTCCAAAGTTAATAAATGAGTTTTCTCCCTCCCCAGAGGTAAAAAAACTACCACAAAACAAAAAAGAAACTTACAAAGACCTTGGGCCAGAACGTTCAGTGGTATAACATGATGTAGTTCTACTAAAGTCAACATCACATGGAGCTTAGATTTGCCCTTTTCATTCTGACAACCCTGTGGTTTTTGGATTCTAATTTAATTTTATTAAAACTTCTTGGGCTTGGATAGCTCATGAGATCAGGGTTGCTTCTGAAATCTCCCTTCTTTCCTGTTCTCAACTGGGCCAGAAATACTGTGAGATGAGCACTTTCCAGCATAGTTAATTTTGAAGATTCCACTGAAGGAAAAGTACAAGAATTCTGAATCATGTCACGTGTATTTGTTAGTTAGTTAGTTAGTTAGTTTAGGGATCTTTCTATGTTTAAGATTTTGTGGACCTGAGTTGTGTCAAATTTGGAATCTTAGGAGGTCTGAAATGCTTTGAATGTTGGGCATGGAGAAGGATTTTAATTTTCAGCTCTGGACCTGCCCATATGGATTTGGTTCTGGACTGGATGGAGTCTATCATTTCTGGTTCTGGTGTACATGAAGCTGAAATCTCATGAGAACAGCAATTCTCAATATATTTTTGCCCAGGACAGTGGAGATCTCATTAGATCAATTAACCTTGCCAAACTTCCACTGTCTTGGGTTGAAAATTCACAAAAATAGCTTGGATCCACATATCAGAACTTGATCATTGACCCTGATTCATCTTGGAATCCAAACACTAGCCTAAACCTGATCTAGATTCAACCTGGATCCAATAAGAATCCAATTCTAATCTGGAACCACTCTTAAAACCAACTCCTATTCTAGTCCTGAACATTGTCTCCTCCAATCAATCCCTATTTTTGGCTGAGAAACAGAAAGTCAAATTGTCAGTCCCAGGACAGTGACACAACAGGTCCCTTTGTGTTAATTTAACCACTCTTTTGTTTTAAACTTGAAATAAATGTGAATCCTGTTCAATTTTGGTTGGGAAATAAGTTTTCAAGCTCATGCTATTGCCCTTCGAATCCAAGCAGCTATCCATTCCAAAATGGTATTAGGAGAGTCACTGGAATGGGTTGATCATCTTTAAAGGAGCCACATTGCTATGGCCTTATTTCAGCAGAGATGTGATTTCAGCTGGTATTTTATGATGCAGTCAAATGTTACAGAGCTACAGTAAAACAGATGCATACTGTAGAGATCAGAGTTCACTGTCATTCAAATAAATAATAAAGATAATATCCCTATTAAAGCCCCAAAAATGTGCATCATACATCAGCTGTTGTACAGAGAGAATGCGATGATGCAATACGTCTTAAAAAAATGAAAAGTCAAAGGATGGCAAAAGTAAGTTGGATTAGTATAGATTATGACAGTCATTTGTCTATGGCAGAGACATTTGCTGAGCTGTGGGATTCTTATTATTACATGTGACTTTTGATTATTACCGTGTCTGAGGCCTCTCTGAACTCTGAATAATCTCTCCAGCTGCCTTTCTTGGAGTTTAAGGAGCAGTTCCCAGGAATTGCTACTCCTTCTGTGAAAACCACGTCGTAACTCAAAGACTTCCTGTTTATGCATTAACCACTGATCATAGAATCACAGGACTGGAAGGGACCTCGAGTGGTCATCTAGTCCAGTTCCCTGAACTCGTGGCAAGACTAAGTATTTTCTAAAACCATTCCTGACAGGTGTTTGTCTAACCTGATCTTAAAAATCTCCAATGATGGAGATTCCACAACCTCCCTGGGCAATTTATTCCAGTGCTTAACCACCCTGACAGTTAGAAAGCTTTTCCTGATGTCCAAACTAAACCTCCCTTGCTGCAATTTAAGTCCATTGCTTCTTGTCCTATCCTCAGAGGTTAAGAAGAACAGTTCCTCTCCCTTCTCCTTGTAACAATCTTTTATGTACATGCAAGGTACTATTCCCTCCCCTGTGAAGTGCTGAGCTCCCGAAACTCATAGTTCTCAATGGAAATTGAGGATATTTAGCATCTTTCAGAATCAAGCCATTTTATTTCTAAAGCATGAATTCCTCATTTTTTTCTATATTTCTGCAAAAATTCAAACACCAGTGACCCAGAATTAAACCATTACACTGAGGTGTTCTTATCACCAAGACTTTTTGCCACTGTGAGATTATAGTGTATAGTGCACTGAATTGGAAATTGCATATTTCCAAAGGTGTCAGTGAGCTAGTGAGGGTTTTGGATTGAAAGAGACAAGAGAGTAACAAAGTTTAAAATGGAAATCTTTATTGACGGCCAGAAAGACCAATTGCTTTAATTTGACGACATGATTATCTGGCTGAAATGAGGGACAAAATCATCTTCCTCCAAAGCGAAGCGAGGTGCAGGTTGAGACCCCGTTGGTCTGCTGCATTCAGATTCTCTAACAGTCTGAAATAACTTCAGCAGAAAAGGCAGAATTACCAAGGCATCTTCACTCAAATAGCTATAAATGGCCATACGGTCAACTCAGACTGTCTGGTACAGAATGTGTGGCTGATCCTTTTGGTTTCAATGGGAGCAGGGTGTGGGTACAAGCTGGGAGGCTGAGTGGGAAGGAAAGAGGAATAGCTGGACAGAGTTGCCATGTATCTTTCTAACATTTATTATTCTATGTCATTACAGATTTTTTTTAATCACATAGATATATAGATTGCCTATTGATTCTTAGTTCCCTTTCCCCAATCAATCCCTGATGTTCTGTCCGTAGATTGAGAGTGTCTCATAGCAGAAACTGTACCTGCCAGAATGTTTGAAAAGCACCTACCAGCATGTAGTAGAGCCTACCATAGACCAATATTTTTAATTAATAATAATAATAATAATAATAATAATAATAATAATAATAATAATAATAGCAATAACAATAGTAGTAGTTTGGCAGGGTTCAAAATTCACCAGTTTCCCTTTTTTGTGTTTGAATTTTTCCTTGAGGTTTTAAACAACATTTTTACTAAAGTTTTTATTCAAATTGCTTTTTAGATGTTTTACTTACTACAACCTTGAGGTTTTCAATAAATGATTTTTTTCTGCATAACCTTTGGTAAATATCACAGAATTTCATGAAAAACAAAATTTCAATCACATTGGATTTTTTTTTGAAAAAAAAAAGAAGCTATTTCTGAATGAAAATTCTTTTAAAATCTAATAAAAAGTTCATTTGATTGAAATGATTCATCTAGAATTCAAAACTTGTTAAATTAGCACACAGACTTCATGAAAATGTCAGGTGTTCCCTGAGACCTTCAGTGTTTGAGCTCATATTGTTTGCATGTGTGTGTTTATATTTTCAAATTGAATGTAATGGAGCTAAAAGTTGCTAGATTAACTGCCTTGTGGAATGATGTCCTATAGCCACACAATATGTACCCTGTGGACAAGTGCAATGATTTTTTCACAGGACTCCTAACCAATGCACATCAACTCTGACCTGAACAGACCACCTGCAGTGGTGATAGTTGATTCCCTGTACTTCATTAAGTCCTTAGCTTCTCTGCTGGGGCATCGACAAAAGGGTCAGCTCCGATGGTGTTTCATTGTGCTGCTGCCAGGAACTGATTTGGAGGAAAGTGCTATTTATACTCTGCTTGTCAGTGTGCCTACAAAATTTGTGACACCTTCAGCTTTAATCAAATGCCATAGTGAGACCCGTGTTGTCATAAACAGATAGCTAAGGGTTAATGTCTCTTTCACCTGTAAAGGGTTAACAAACAGTGACCTGCAACATCTGACTAGAGGACCAATCAGGAGACAAAATACTTTCAAATCTCAGTGGAGGGAAGCCTTTGTTTGTGTTTTTTGGGTTTTGCTTTGTTCTCTCTGGGCTCTGAGAGTGACCACACGTACCTACAGGCTCTCTAATCTTCTATTCCAATTTTGTAAGTATAAAGGTAGAAAGGCGGTACAGTCTTTTTATTTGTTTTCCTTTATTTGCAAATGTGTATTTGGCTGGAAGTATTTTAAATTGTATTTCTATTGGAGGAGGCTGTTTCTCCAATTTCTTAAGCTGACAGACCCTGTAACTTTTTACCATCTAAATTGCAGAGATAGACCTTTTACTTTTTTCTTTCTTTTTATTAGAAGTTTTGCTTTTAAGACCTGTCTGATTTTTTCCCCCTTGTTGAGGCTCAAGGGAATTGAGTCTGTACTTAACAGGGAAGGAGAAGGGAGAGGAAGGGTGAAATCCCTTTGTTTTAGATTCATGGAGCATGAATCTGTCTCTCTCTCCAGGAGACCTAATTTCTCTGTGTTGTGATTCAAGGGGTTTGAATCACAGTAATCTTCCAGGGTAACCCAGGGAGGGGAACGCTGACAAAGGCAACTGTGAGGAAAGGGGTTTACTTTCCTTGTGTTAAGATCTAAGGGATCCGGGTCTTGGGGGTCCCCAGGGAAGGTTTTGGGGGGACCAGAGTGTATCAGGCACTCGAATTCCTGATTGGTGGCAGCTTATCAGATTTAAGATGGTAATTAAGCTTAGAGGAATTCATGCTAGTACCCCAACTTCTGGACTCTAAGGTTCAGATTGGGGAAAGATACTATGACACGTGTCACTGATTTAGACGCAGCTAATGAAGAAACACTTGAAACAGGACAATGTGCAAACGTCTGCAGTGCAGTGTTAAGTCTCACATGGACTGAATAGGAAAAGACTTTGTAACATAGGGGAAGAAAGGGAAAAAGATGCCTTTATTATAAAACTGATGCAGCTGCGCTGCTGTAAAATCTCTAGTGAAGCCATTACTCATTGATTCTCTCATTGATTTAACTTACCCACCCCCAATGAGCAATGGTAGCTATGTTGGTGGGAGAAGTTCTCCTGTTCACGTAGTGCTGTCCACACCAGTGCTTAGATTGGTGTAACTTATGTAGCTGAGGGTGGTGGATTATTCACACCCTTGAGAAACATAAATTATATTGACATAAGTGGCAGTGTAGGTATAGAAGTCTCATACTCTGCAACTTTTTCCAGTTGTCCATAATTGAACCACTACACATTTGATATGAACAAGCCTCTTGGAAGGTGTCATGTCTCATCCAGGCAAAGCAGCTTTAATGACACTGAAAAAGTTTTTTTTTTCTTTTCTGTTCCTGGTTCCAGCTTCCATGAATTGCTGAGTGTTTCCAATTCTGTCAGGGGATCTGTTCTGCTAGATCTGGGGTGACTGGGGTTAAACACACAACACTGGATCACTTGGTAAAATGGGCTGATTTGGAGTAAGATGGACTCATTTGGGCAACATGTATTTTAACACAGCCAAATGCAAAGCCATACATCTAGAAACAGAGAATGTAGGTCATACTTATAAAATTAGGGATGGTCCACTGTAGCCTGGAATGCAGTGACTCTGGATCACGACAGATAACCGAATGAACATGAGCTCCCAAAGTAATGCTGTACCTAAGAGGGCAAATATAACCCTTGCATGTATATGCAGGAGAATATCAAGTAGGAGTAGGGAGGGGATATGACCTCTGTATAAGACATCAGTGAGGCCATTTACTGGAATACTGTGTCCTGTTTTCATGTTTGCACTTCAAAAAATAAGTTTTTTAAAAAATGGAGAGGACTCCAAAAAGATCTAGAAGAATGGATTGAAGTCTGGAAATCATGCCTTATGGTGAAAGACTAAAGAAACGCAATCTACTTCATTTATTCAAGAGAAGTTTAAGAGATGTCTTAATCACAGAGCATTTTGACAGTACATGGTTCTTTAATTTAGCAGAAAAAAAGGCACAATGAGAAACAATAGTTGGAAGCTGAACTTAAATAAAGTCAGACTACAAATGAGGCACACTTTTTAACAGGGAAAATAATTAATAATTGGAGCAAGTTACCTAAGGATATGGTAGATTCTCCATCACATGAAGTCTGTATATGAAGTCTTGACATTTTACTAAAAAATATGCTGTAGCTCAAGCAGAAGTTATAGGCTTATGCAGAAATTACTGGATGGGGCTGTTTGCCCATTTTACATAGGAGGTCAGACTAGATGATCATAGATGTCCCTTCTTGTCTTAAATCTATGAATCTATTTTATTTTTTTCTTAGAAGAATGAAGAAAAAAGCCAAGAGAGCATGCCAGAGGGGACCAGGGAGTTCTTCTGACACATTCAGTTATCTAAAAAATGACTGTAGTGTCTGAAATCATACAACATGACCAGCTGATGAACTTTAGGTTTGTGAAGAAAGGCACAGCCTGTTCAATTTCTTTCCAGAGCTCTGACATATCTGACTGCTATCATGGTCATTCTCTTTCCTTACCTCTTTATTACTGCTGCAGCACACATCTCAAAGTCAAAGCAAGTTTAAAATACCTTATGTAAGTTTACATACGGCACTCACTAGAATATGAGAACCTTGGTTTGCAAATGAAATCGCATGGTAAAATCCAGGAGCAGACTGTGTTCAAAAGTCATTCCCTATGAAACCTTGGTGTTCCAATTCAGTCTCTGAAGCAACCAGAATGGGTCAGTTGCAGGTCAAGATTTATGCTGAACTTTGGTATAGTGTCTTCTGAGTTTTGTTTTGTCAACCCATATATTCATATCTACTTAGGACACAGTCACATTGCTATTTGTCACATAGCTGCAGCAGTTTATTAGTAGAATTTGTTTTTATTATGGCACCCTCTAGGGGCCCCAACCAAGACCCCATATCCCATTGTACCAGGTGCTGTACATACACATAATGAAATAGCGAAGAGTTTTCAGTCTAAATACACAAGGAAGACAAAGTGTGGAAGGAAAGGTAATTTTATTATCCTTGTTCTACAGATGAGGAAATAAGTCACAGAAAGACTTGCCCAATGTCACACCGGAAGCCTATGACAAAGCCAGGAATTCAACTGAGGTTTTCTGAATCCCAGTACAATACCTTAACCACAAGATGATCTTTTCTCTCTGTTGGCTCTTGATGATCCCATTGGGGTGACCTATACTGATGTTCTTAGGTACAGCTGCTTTCCTGTTGGAGCTGCATTTCAAGGAGCAGAACAGAAACATGTGACCTGTCTTTTATAGCCCCAGCATAAAGACTTCCTGCAGCTAAGATTGATATTTAGGAAGTAGGGATGGGGGAGGAGACCTCCTGGTATGAACAACAAGGAAGTTAATAAATGCCCACCCATTTTGTGACATTATATTGAAGGATTTCCATGGGAAAGATGATGGACCCTGGTAGGTGCACGTTGCTTGTTCTGCCCTGCCATCTTGACAGCAGTACACCCTCCTTCATATCCTGTGCTTGAGTTTTCAAACTTTTGGAATCTGCAAAATGTCCTTTTATCACTCATGCAGAAAGGCTACGTCATACTGAGTAATCTGGAGCAGTAAACATGCCTCTTCACTCAACAATCACAGATAGAAATAGAGTGGTGGGAAGGAGACAGACGCTTGTAGCTCTTTGACAGTCAGTCCCTTGGAAGTTGCATAGTTCTATATATAGCAGCTGGATACATCTTTTCCTTTGCTCACACCTCTCCCCAGCAAGAGGAAGAAAAAAGCTTTGGATTCTGTTTAGCAGCAACTGCTCCAGAAAAAAAGGGTCCTAACTCCCAAATGCTGAGCACTCTCAACTACTGTTGACTTTGTACCATTATTTTTGA
Organism: Gopherus flavomarginatus; assembly: GCF_025201925.1. NCBI lineage: Eukaryota > Metazoa > Chordata > Testudines > Testudinidae > Gopherus > Gopherus flavomarginatus. The sequence continues at coordinate 19,329,152 of NC_066623.1, forward strand.
TACCTACATATCGCTGTGATGGGTACTTTATATACAGCCCACCAGCCACAATAAGAGAGTGAAAAAATAAATTCAATTACCTAGTGACAGTCTCAGTACTTCACAGGACTGTGCCTAGCATGAGCCCAGTACATCCTAATTTAATTGGCTCAAAGGAAAACAATCACTCAAAAATTTTAAATATGTCAAAGTTTCCTTGTCCTGATTAAGGGACAGATGAATCAGGCAATATATTATCTTTCCAAATCTATCATGAAAACAAATTCAGAATTAAACCTTTTTAAACACCAGAAATGTTCAGAAAATATTCCCCTTATTTCCATTTTGCCCCCTACACATCCCTGGGATATTTCTGAGGCATCCAGAAGCAGGAATACTGGAAATTTTGCACAAGATCCTGAACCCAGTCTAGTTTTGCATACTCCAAAAAATATAGACAGGGCAGAGAAGCACTTGAACAGTTGGGAAATTATCCAAAATGACCTTTGTAATCTCAGAACCTTCAGAGGTTCACCCATAAATAGCCATTGTCAGCAAGTCAACTGTGCCTATTTTTGCTATTATTATACAGCTCATGCAAGCTTCAGGCAGTGGTTAAAAAAATTATACACAATTACTTTTACTCCATTGCTAGCTGATACAAATCTCTGTGGAGGTGACAAGGAGGTGAACCTTGCTCTCAAACTATCTGAGCTCCCCAAAGAATAGCTTTGGCTTTGAACTTCACTGAAGACTACAGTTGGTCACAATCCTTGCAGAGAATAATTCTTCAGCAAATGTAGTCCTTTTTTTCTGTCTGCCAATTAATTCACTGTAAATAAGCTGAGATTTTCATGAATATGTTGTTTGAAATTACTCTAACATTATGCAAACAGATTTCAGATTATGGGGCACTCGAACTGTTTATTGTTAAGAAAAATATTGTTTATTCAATATTCAAGCTGAAGGCAGATGCTTCTGCCCCCAATTGTAACTCTGATAGTTTCCTGTTTGCACAGCTATGCAGATTCATAAGCAAACAAGAGTATCCATACAAATAAGGGTATCCATCCAAACGTCTGTGTGAACTTGAAACCTTCCTCATTTGAATTTTCATGAACAGAGAGTAAAAGGGGGTTGCAAATACCCTTTAATCTAATTCACCAGTTTTAATCACAGAAATCTTTGTCAATATTTGTCCAGTTCTTCCCAGATACTAACCGGCACTACAATCATTGTTGGTACCACGATAAGCAGTTGGTAATATTCCTAGTCTGCAGTATATTAGAAATGACACACATTTTTGAGAAGGGGGGAAGCCGTTAACCCTTGTGTAGAGGAACAAAGAAAAAAAATGAAAGTGAAACACATATCCCCAAAACAACTGTAAGTATGTGTGTTACTTGAACCTGGGTCTGTGAAGCCTGACACAGCTGACACTCCCACATCCAAGGAGCACTGTGGAGATTAGGCACCACAGGAAGTATTACCCAAAGGGTCCAGTGTGACAACACCCTGAGGCCTTCTGATTGGCCCAAAGCCACTATTGAACACTGCAGTGTGCAACCAGACAGAGGTTTAGCCTGCTGTAACTCCAGGCCCAGCCTCGCTTTCTGATCTCTAGTCTCTGACCCAAGCCTGACTCTGACTCTGACCCCAGCCTACTAATTACCTCAGTTCTCCACCTGACTCTTGCCTATCAATCCCATCTCCAGCAATTCCTCTGATCCCTGGTTGCTGACTACTGCCTTGTGATGGTCCTTGACTAGTGGGCACCAACCCAGTCGAGACAGCTAGGCCAGATCGCCTACATCCCATCCCTTACAACAATAGAGCCAAACATTTACTCCTAGTGCGACCCACTCTCTTTTCCGTAGTTTGTTTGCTTGTACAGGTGAGACTACTGTTCATTTGAGTGCTTTTCACAGGTTTCACTGGAATTCCTAACTCAGCATCCTGTTGGGAACACTGACTCCAGGATGTCTGAAAGAATAGGCATCTGTGATGAACTCTCGTGTGACCTCAGCTCATTCTCCTTAGCCATATCAGGTACAAAGACACTGCATTTGTTATCTCAAAAGAATAAATCCCAACAGCCAATTCATTTTCTGAGATTGCTGGCTTGAAGCCACTGTCACTCATTGCTGAGCTCAATGGTGTCTCATCCTCCTTTTATTTTCTCTACTTGCTTCACATACACCCTTCATTCTCTTCCCACAGGTCCTGAAACAATACACTTCACAATCTATGATGTCTATTCTAGAGACAAGAAAAGCAAGAAGATGACATGGAAATTACAGGGTGTATAAAAAACCCCAATTTTAAACAAACAGTATAAAATATACAATTTTACCAGATGAGACAGTTCATTAACTGGCATTAAAGGTGATAGAATCTATCCATTTTTACCAAAACTTTTACAAAATAGAGTAGTTTTGCAAAAAACCACAAACATTAGCCTGACATTTGAGGATGTTGCACTACAAAGAACTCTCAAATCACTGATTTTCTCCTAATGTTGCTCCTTTAGAACAATGAGAAATCCTGAGAAATTTATCGATACATTGAACATGTTTATCTTGTTAGTGGCCACAAAAAATGTTAAGACCTACTTCTATCTTAATGAGCCTATATGATTAATGGATTTGCTTGTCACTGAGTTTCTGGCTATGAAAGTGCTATTACATATTTGTTGTCCATACAGAGTGAGCTTCCCAGTCAGAGATACGCCAATGCTCTAGAAAGAGTTCTAAAAGGTAGTAAAACCAGAGTGCAATAGAAGGGGTTTAGCTTGAGGATCTGCCCAGCTGAATAAGCTTTTCAGTACCCAACAAGAATTGGTCTTAGTAAAAATTGAAACAGCTGGAATGGAAGACCTTGGGATCCTTAGCAGTGGTTGATTTGAGAGAGTTATCCGATTGGAGGTTTGCCTACCAATATTGACACATAGTCTCAAATCAGGGAACTTCTTATCTGAATAACTTACAGCTTCTTTGTATGCATGTATGCAGCTTTTATCATTCCTAGGCTGTAGGGCGACCAGACAGCAAGTGTGAAAAATTGGGATGGGGATGGGGGGTAATAGGAGCCTATATAATAAGAAAAAGCCCCAAATATTGGGACTGTTCCTATAAAATTGGGACATCTGGTCACCCTACTAGGCTGTTACTTTTTTTGGTCCCTGAGGCTTTTAATGACCCCCTTCTCTTTCACATACCCTTTCCCCATGGTTGTTTAATTCCATTCTCTCTCTTGTATTAGGAAGAAGTTGAGCCTGATTAGGGACTCACCACTTCACTATTAGGTCACTGAGGTTTTTATTAATAGTGGGAAAGGGAACGAAGGAGGTACAACACTATAGATGGCATCTAAGGGGATCATTCTTTTCACCTTGCTGTGTGATAAAACTTTAATAGAAGTGGGATGATTAATCTTTTTTCTCATCAACTTCTTTCTTTTCATATTCTTTAGGGAATTAGATTTTCTTCAGTACTTCTTTATCCCCCGAGGCACAGTGTATTTTTCAGAAAGCTATTAGAAAGAATAGTATAGGCAAAGGATGCCTTCAGGGGTCCATCAGTGGAAAGTGCTACAGGAATTATAAGCACCAGGTGCTGATGGACTTTGTTTCACCAGTTTTCAAGACTAATTTGGCTGTTTGCACTCTTCTGATACAATTAACATTTGATGTGCTATTGATGTCAATGTCCATATTGCTTTGCTTCCACAGATATTCTTTGCTCTGGTAAAGGGAACCTGTATTACTGGAGATGTGGTTGAACCAGAACTGGGAAGTTTGGATGCAGAAGAAGAAGCCTCATGAGCCTACTTTGACCACAGAGAAGAATGGATCCTCCTCCTGCTTTAAACTTTTATTTTTAAAATCTAAACTGAGTTTCTACTTTAGTGAAGCTCCTCTTTTTAGATATATACACTAACACCGAGTCTCTTCACATTTCCAGTGCTCTAAACACTGCAGAAGAACTTAGCCCAAATTGAAACTTAAGATTTGAATCTATGTCCCCACCCTCACCCTCACCTGTTGGGCAAATTCAGATTTGGATCGGAACCTTGCTGTTTGGGCCCTTCCCTAGGCACAATGATTTTCCCAGTATTTTTAGTGCAGAGGGCAACATACCTGTTGATCTTCCCTGTCCCATGTGGAGGGGAGAGACCTCCAGCTTCGCAGCATCATCTCCTTTCCCATCCTTTCCCTGTAGAGTTGGAGACCTAGCGCTGGGAAGAGTGCTTCAAACAATGTTTGTTACATTTTTGTCCCCGCTCTGTGCCTTGAGATGTTTTATAAGATGGGCTCAATGGGCAAATCCAAATTCAAATTCCTCCCAGCAGCCTAACACCATGGGTTCTGGTCCCAGGGCATGGGGCTTTTCTAACCTTGCAGAAATATATGATATTACCACATATGATCACGCCACCAACCTTTCCAAACTCAATGTTGTGTTTACATCTGCTGAACCTGATCTCCCAAAAGTTTCAGGTCTGGTCTAAGATAGCAGAATGCGGTCAGCCGGGGAAAAGTGGCTTCATCATTGTATAGTTATGTAATATGAAGAACGAAGCTTCATTTAGCAATACATTATTTAAATCATGCTTTTCCCAAGGAACATTTTTAAAGAAGTCTTTGTACTGCTAAAAATCCTCCAGCACTTTAATTGCTTTCTGAAAGTCAATTTAACAAAGGGAGGCATTGTTGGAATCAAGGTCTATGTGATATGTCACTGATAGTTCATCATTAAATGAATATAGTTATTGGGTTTGAAAGATCGAGGGGATAGTGATTGAGGAATGATGAAATTAAAAACCCAAAGTGAATATACAAAAATACATCAAAACACCCATGTTCAGCCCAGATAGCAAATAGCAGCAAACATCCTCCAGTTAAACAGAAGGAAAGCATGTATTCAGTGACCATACAGACAAATGTAGACAGACAAGGCTATTTTAGGACTGAGCCATAGAAGTTTGCAGTAAGCAGGTTTGCCTTTGCATGCTGTCTTCACATGCAGTGGAATGACAGCTCAACGGACACATGGGACAGCTCAAGGGAATACAACCATACAGAGGTTTATGAGACAGATTAAAGCTCTGTCTATACCAACTGTATGTTACATATTTCCACCAGGGGAACAAAAAATGTGAGTGCACTCAAGCTCAGAACTCAAACTTGTCAGCTTAAAGTGGCTCATTTCTCAATAATGGGGGTGGGGGTGGGGGATGGGAGGCTTGGAGAAGTTCTGGTTTTGATTTAGATAAACAGGCCTGGTAAAATTGTACTGTGATTTATATAGCTATTTCACTGTTTTGATTTTTATCATTATTTATGCTGCCTGTAGGCCCACTGTGCTAAATGCTATATACACAGTCCATCTCCCAAAGAGCTCACAATCTATTCAGATAAGACTGGCAAAAGGTGGGAGAAAAATCAACATTCTTATCCCCATTTTACTGATGAAGAACTGAGGCAGAGGAAGTTTATTAAATTTCTGGTGCAAGTGTAACCCACACACCTTCTGGGAGTGGTGTTCTGTTCCATCTAATGGCACCAAGACCACTTAGAGAGAGATTAATGAGTCTGCTCTACAGCCTTAGCTAAGAGACATATGGCTTTCAGCCCAGGCAGTAGAGGCTCATGCATTTAGCTCCAAAGATCCCAGGTTTGATCCTGCCTGCCAAAGGCCAGGATCTGTCAGTGTTACAAGTGGGGGCTCATTTGGGATTTCAACTGGGAAGTCTCTGAAGTTTGGGATGCGCTTCCTCAGCTAGGGGAAGTATGTAACTCATACATCTCCTGGGTGTGGTGTTCTGCTCAGGGCCGCCCGGGGGGGGGGGGCAAATGGGGCAATTTGCCCCAGGCCCCCACGAGAGTTTTTCAGGTCCCTGGAGTGGGGTCCTTCACTAGCTCCGGGGGCTCTGGAAAACTCTTGCAGGGCTCAGGCCCCCAGAGCTTCTTCCACTCTGGGTTTTCCATGGTTGGGGGTCCTTCCACCCCAGGGCGGAAGGACCCTCCACAGGCAAATTACCGCCAAAGTGGGACCTGCCGCCGAAGTGCCGGGTCTTCGGCGGTAATTTGGCGGCGGGGGCCCCCCGCTGTGGGTCTTCGGGGCACTTCGGCAGTGGGTCCCGGAGTGGAAGGACCCCCCGCGCCGCCAAATTACTGCCAAAGCGGGGCCCCCAGCTCCGCTGAAGACCCCAGGCCCCCTGAATCCTCTGGGCAGCCCTGGTTCTGTTCCATCTAGTGGCACTGAAACCACTTAGACAGATTTATGAGTCTGCTCTACAACCTTAGCTAAGAGCCACATGGTTTTTGGTTCATGCATTTAGCGCCAGAGGTTCCAGCTTCGATCCTGCCTGCTGATGGCTAGGGTCTTTGATGTTACACAAAGTCAAACAAAATCTGTCACAGGTGCAGGAATTGAACTTGCATCTCCTGAAGGTGAGGCCAGTACCTCAACCACATAATCAGCCTTTGTCCACATTCTGCACTTCTACATTTCTAGGCATGTGCTTCCCAGAGAGGCAGATGCCATTTTATTAAATTATGCTGATACAGCCTGACAGAGAGCTGACATACTGTGCTGTCTGTCGTGGAGACTATTCTTGTTTTTCTTGTGTTGGTTTCTGTTAAACTAAAATAAAAGTCAATGATAGTGGGATCATATGGTGCTTGTTTGTGTGTGGAGAAACATAACATAAGGCTTCTGGAATAAAAGCTATGGGGGGGATGTACAAGATGTCTAATTGTTGTATTTGGCCAAATCCTAAATAAGTGAAAATGGTATTTAGCTGATTCCGAATTATCACCCAATTGGTGAGTAGAGGAACAACTGATGATCACGTGTGCTGTATTTGATTAGTTATTGTTTCAGAATATTAGTAACAATATCATTAAAAAGAGTCAGTTAACCTCATAACCACACAAAGCCAATTCTATGGTGTTGGGTATATTTGGGGGGATAAATTTCCCAATGACACCATTATGCTTCAAGAGAAAGTTTTCAGAGTGGTAGCCGTGTTAGTCTGTATCAGCAAAAAGAACTAGGAGTATGTGTGGCACCTGAGAGTGCCAGAAGTACTCCTCTTTCTTCAAGAGAAAGTGTGTCCTTTTTTAGGTTTTCAAATTGTCCTCAAACAGATTGTAAAATTCTCAGAATTACTTACCATTTGAAGTTATTTGCAAATTCCTGCAGTGAATTATTCAAGAGTATCAGATTATTTGAGTAGTGAATTTTACAGTCAAATATACCACTTTCAGATTGCAGTGTGCTTTAAACTACAGATGATGAGAAGGAGAATTAGGTCAAGTAAGCATCCCACTAGCCTGCAGCCTCTTCGTTTACTCCTGTGTAATAATATGGTCTGAGAGTGAGACAGGAGCAAAGGAGCAGGAGTGGGCCATTCCATTGGACTTAATGAATGCAGAACTTCCTTCCAACCCATGTTATGGCACTCCCAGAACTCCTCATGAGGGAAAGAAGAGCAAAAGACAATGAGTCAGCTGTGTTAGAGGCACCATGGAGAGGGGATGGCACCTCTTCCTAACTGTCTGGCTCCAAAGAAGAGTTTGAAAAGTATTAGGCCAAATCTGAATATAAACATTTTGGCTGGAATTTGGCTGAACTGATGAATCAAAGGCAGGAAAACCCATAACATTTGTGGACCATGGAGGCAGAGATTCAAATCTATTTCTAAATATCAACTTTGCAGCTGTCCCCTGTCTCTGGGCTTGAGCACCCAGGGAGTTTGAAATCTGGATCTAAATAGTGCAGTTATGACCCATCTCTAATAGAAGCAAAAATTTGGTTAAACGTCAGAACACAGTGTCCTTGGATCAACCTATCTAAGCAATTAAACAACTCCCATCACGTGTGAAGACCTCCCGTTTATGGATTTATCCTCACAATACTCCCTGGGAGGCAAGGAAGTATGGTTATCCCCATTTATGTTTAAAAAAAATAGTTAGGGAACTGAAGCACAAAGAGACTAAGTAATTTACAAGGTCATACACAGTGACTTGAACAGCAGAGTTGAGAGCTGAACTTAGCTCTCCAGAGAGGCAGTCAAGTGCTTTAACCACAAGACCATTCCCTCACCCTGGATGGAAATAAAATTCTTTCCCTTATGTATATGTTTATTTAAGAATCACCCGTGTGACTCTGAAGTGTCAGTGAGGTTGCTATGGTAACTTCTCATTCTTTATTGAATATCACTGTAAAATACAAATGAGAGGATTTTGGAAAGGTGTTAACTGCCGTGTTTTCATTTTTGCATATTTTAAGCTATGCATTGGATTCATGGCTTGAGCTGTAACATACACAATAATTATATAACTCTCACACAGCAAAGGGTAAAACCCAGGGTTTTCAGCACTAAATACACAAACAGCCACAATGTTTGAACTTGCGTAACTAAACTGGGCACTCAATGTTATGGTCACAGAATAGAAACAGATAAGTTAGATTTAAAAACTAAACAAGCAATGTTCTTTCTGGAAGAGTATTCGGCAATGTAACAGTACTTTCTGAGTGTGGTCATGAACCTGATGGCTCCTTTTACGGATCAAGAGCTCAACCTGGCTACACATCAACTGTAGCCTAACGAGGTTCCTGATCTAGATAACATCCACAATGAGCTTGTCTCTTGCTTTGATACAATCAGCAAAAGCTCAGCTGCTTCAGTTTTTGAATTGTTGAACCCAGGATTGCAGAATCCCAAAAGTCTGGTGCAGAGCAAGCTGTTCCCAAGCCAGGGAAAACATTGACTGACCTGACAAGCTACTGACCAATTTCCCTGCTGTGTGTTATCTACAAGAGGATGGACAGAATAATCCTAATGCAGATTAAGGAGGCAGCTGATCCTCAACTACCTCGTGCTTAGAGTGGATTCAGGAAGGGATGACGCACTCAGGATCAGGTACTTTGACTCAAGACATAGAAAATGCATTTGAATCAGAAAAGAAAGATGTGACTGCAGCCTAAAACTCTGTGTGACATATTGGTTTAACTGCCAGTTAGGCTGCTGCATGTTAGGCTGCTGATGCGGTTTACTCAAGAAATGATTAGCAACCAAAGCTTCATCCTGCAAATTGGGGAGAATATCAGTCACGCTAAATATCTCTGCAATGGCCTTCCATAAGGGTCAGTTTTGGCTCCCCTTTTGTTCAATATATACATATATGACCTTCCTGAAATGCAGACTGGGAATTATGTCTATGCTGATAACATCTGTGTTGCTGACATTGGACATTACTTCCACTGGAATCTGGGGGAATTTCAACCAAGACGGATGCTTTGACCCTTACTCCCAGCAGTGGAGACTAATTCTCAATGAAACCAAGAAAGTGGCAACTACTTTTCATCTAATCAATCATCTTGCCAATAGACCCATCTCAAACCATGTCCAAGGATGGCTATTGCCATTCCATCCAGTTGTCACAAGCCTGGGAGTAAAACTTGAACAGAGTCTCTCATACCATCATCACCAAGAACACTTTAAAATTGATATCTCTTCTTGGATTGCCTTGAAATGAAAGTATCAGAAACCTCCTGGGGAGCAGACCCTTTGGGTCCTTTGTATACCTGTACTGGCCCTGGCATTTGCTCCAGCTGATTACTGCTCTGAGGTCTGGGGACACTTAGCTGAATTCAGCTGCCCCTATTATTAGTGGCTGCCTTAATTATACACCAACCTCCAGTCTGTATGTGCTTCGTGCATCACTCCACCAGGCCTCCAACAGGATGCCATTACCGTCTGTCTAGAGAGCTGTGATAGATGAAACCGACATATTTTATCTGATGACCATTCTCAGACAGGAAACAACACACAATGCCAACTAGAAGGTCTGTTTGTATCCAGGGCAGGAATCCAACCCCTGAGGACCAATATGGGACGCTGCAGCTGATCTCTTGATACTCTGTTGCTATGGCAGCTCATACACTCTTGGGCAAGAATGCTACTGGCCTTGACCATGCCTGAATGATCAGTGCCTCCACTGAATGCTTTGCCCTTACAGAGTGGAAGCATCAGTGATAAAGAGAGTCAAACAGACTAAGTACACTCAGGAGACTATCACTGCAGTTGCCTCCTTGTCCACTTGATTGTAAATCCTGGACCAGGTTCAAAAGGCTATTCTCTGGTTCATCTGGATTTGCCACAACTATGCACTGGCTTCATCCTCACACTGTGACTCTGGGGCAGCACCGCAGACAATAACGCATGTGGTGGAAGAGTGGAGGGTGGTTTACAACATCTAATCTCCATTGATACAGAGGCCTTACTCTGGTCAATGAACCTGCCCAATGAGCTCTGGCATCTGGGTAGAAGAGAGAGAACAAGTAAGACAGATGCATTGTCTACCACTGACTGGATAGTGAACGGATAACCTAACCTATGTTAGGTTTAATACAGCACAGAGACAAAGATTTAAGGGGATGAAAAGACTAACATGACTGGCCTGAACTTTTGAGAATTATACAAATCCATCTACTTCAACAACCTATTATTGTAAAGAGAAGACCTGACTAGAATAGCTCCTTCTTTTCCCTGTGTATATATACTATTATATTAATGTATATATACACTCACCCCCATACATCTTCCTTTTGTAGCCCCACTGTGCCCAATGAGGTGGCAAAGAATGTAATCTATTTAAAAAGAATAAACGGTAAGAGTGTGATTTGGCCCATTGTGTTCACTAAATGGAGTGTATTACAATGTGTGGAGATAGGATGAAAACAAGGGAGCCAAATTCAGCTCTGCTGTAAGTTGGTACAACTCCACATACTTCAATGGAATTTGAATTTAGCCGAAGGGCAGAAAAGAAAGAAGTCATTAGAGAGTGAAGATAGACAAGCCTGGATTGTGGCTTCAGGACAGAGTACCCTAAAAGTGATCAACAGAACTATAGGTAGTGTGGTCCAGTGGACAGGGCAGAGAGCTAGGAGTCAAGCTATCTGGGCTCTGGTGCTAGCTATCCCTCTGACTCACTGTGAGATCTTGGGTAAGTCACTCCACCTCTCTGAGCCTCAGCTTCCAATTCTATACTATGGGGGTAATAATACTGTCCTCCTTTGTAAAACACTTGGAGACCGACTGATGAAATTTAAAAGCACTAAATATTTAGGGTCGGGGAGGAATTTCACCCTCCCCCAGACCATATTGGTCAGATTTAGGCTCAGATTGACAATAACCTGCACAACCTTCTTCCTATTGTCGCAATAGTGGGGCTCAGCCTTTTCTCTTGTCTATCGTGTTTCTGTTTTGTGGGTAATGCTTGAGAACCCTTAGTTAATTGGACAAACCTCTTTTATGTCTTTAGTTGGGGGAACAGAGGGGCAGCTGTCGCATCATCTGCCTGACAGGTCTTCAAACACTGTGAATAAGAAAGTGATCATATCTCAAAGGCTTGTTTTTGTGAAGTAGCCCACATTACCACTGGCAGCTGCCAGCCGTGCACTTGCTGGTTAAAAAAACAAAAATTAGATCATTCCTAATTAATGCAACAGTGGAATTAATTTTTGCCTCAAGTCTTGTCCTACAATTACACTCTAACTGGCAGCACTGCTACCTTCATAAAGCCTTGGTTATACTGTTAAAAATAGACATTAGATGGGAATCATAACCTTCAATTTTTTTCTAGAGCTGACATTCATGTGGTGCAGGTAAGCAGGGATTACTAGAATTCTACCCTAATTAATTCCTGTTGACACATGTAGGGATTGATCCTGCAAAGCACTGAGTGCTCTCATGCCACTACTCACATAAATAACTCAGTCATGCAAAAAGACCAATTGGTTCTCATGGGATTACTTGTGTGAAAAGGTTCGCAGGATCAGGCTTCTTAATACCGACAGGTACCTGGTTCTCTACAAAATGTCATTTTCAAGTTCCCAGTATTAGTGTAGACCCAGTGACATTAAGATTTTAAATTACATTGATGCCTTTTGTTTATTTGATATTTGCCAGTAGGAGAGCTGAAACCATTCTGTGGTTGGTAGTAGAAAGAACTAAGAACATAAGAACGGCTATACTGGGTCAGAACAAAGGGCCATTTAGCCTAGTAACCTATTTTCTGATAGTGGCCAATGCCAGGTGCACCAGAGGGAATGAACAGAACAGGTAATCATCAAGTGATCCATCCTCTGTCGCCTATTCCCAGCTTCTGGTTCCCCAGGAACCCAAACAAAGCCAAAGAAGGGAGCTGGAATAAACCCAAATAAAATGAAATATCTATATTTTTCTTGGACTTGGCTCATAACAGCTAATTCTAATAACAGATAATATTTCTAAATAATAAATAATTACTCCAATTCGCATCTCACATCAGCTTTACACATGTGCAACTCCAATGATTTCAATGGAATTGCTCCTGATTTATACTGAGTCTTATGAATTGAGAACCGGGCCCAGTGACTTGGACTTCTATATTTTTCTGGTTTACACAGGGCACAATTCCTCAGAATGTACACAGGCAAAACATCTCTACTTTAGAGGGGATTTTTGCCTGATTGAGGTCCTAAGCCTGCACTCAGTGGGGCTTGTGTAAAGTGATCATCTCTTGAGATTAGGCCCTGAGTAACAGCAGTAGGATGGGACATAAAAAAGGAAAATTAAACTGTCTTCAGAACCTGTGATTCCTGGGAAATTCATCTTATTTCCAATTACCCAGACTGCTTTCAAACCTCAGTGTGTGCCATTGAATACAAGTTGTTTTGAAGATCATGTCTAATTATTTCTCTATGTTTGGACTTCTATTGTTGGCTTTTCATTATAGCAAGTCAGATAAACTGTTCCATAGAATGTGAATTCTTTAAAATTCAGAATCCCAGAACTACATTTCTATTTAATAGACTAGGAAAATGATTATATATTTAAATTTTTAATACATTTTTATCAGGTGAAGCTGTCTGGTCCCTTAAATAAAGGAGATGAATTATAAATTTTAAATTAAGTTCATGATCGCATTTTCCCACCCCCATCAGGCTCTAAAAAGTATGTCATTATGTACTGGGATAGGTGTTCCATATGCTGACTATAAGAGATTTCAGACCAATACTATGCCGGTAAAGACTATCCTTTGAGAATTCATAGACTCCAAGGCTGAAGAGGGCAGTGTAGTCATGTAGTCAGACTTCCTGCACAACACAGGCCCAGGACTTCCCTGTAGTAATTCCTAGTCAAACTAGAGAAGATCTTTTAGAAAAACATCCAACCTTGATTTTAAAAAGTCCAGTGATGGAGAATCCACCACAACCCTTGGTAAAATGTTCCAATGGTTAATTATCCTCACTGTGAAAGATTTGCAACTTATTTCTATTTCTAGACTGAATTTGTGTAGGTCTAGTTTTTAGCTACTGGAAGAACAAACCAGGATTATTCCAAAATATACTCTCCACCCCAATATTCTTAAGTATTTTCCTTCTAATTAATTGCCAAAGTATTTTCTCACTCCTAATCATTTCCCTTTTCACCTAATGCAGCTTCCATTTTCAATAAGATGTGCCAGTGGTGGGAAGAAAAAAGTAGTTGGATGATTCAGACTTAATCCAGAGAAATTAGAAGTGATGATGCTAAAAGATAAAAGGAAAATAAACTCTATATGACATCACTATTGACTGATCAAGGGCTTTCAGTCTCTAAGCATTCAGGTCCAATTCTGCAAACCTTTGCACACATACATCACATTACACACAGAAGTAATCCTCTTTACTTCAAAGAGTCTGCTTGTATGAGTAAAATTATGCACTAGCATAATTTTGCAAGAGCGAAATCCATGGCGGTATGTAGCTTTAAAGTTGCAATAGACCCAGCCATTCTGGACTGGTGGCTGGAGAGGGGCCTTGACCTGGTCTTGAGGCTTTCCCACTCTTTGGCATACCTCACAAGACCGGACATACTTGGCACCGGGAAGAATGGCAGCCGCAAAAACAGTTGGTGGTTCCAACTAAGTACCGGGGGAAGCTCTTAAGCTTAGCCCATGATCATCCCAGTGGGCATGCTGGAGTGAACAGAACCAAGGACCGGTTGGGGAAGTCCTTCCACCGGGAGGGGATGGGCAAGTACGTTGCCAAGTATGTCCTGTGGACCCTTAAAAATTGTTGAATGGAGGTGCAGACCCCTTTGGAAATCTTAGGCAGAGTCTGAGGACCCCAGATTCAAAAGCACTGGTCTACATAAATAGTAAAGCAAGCTACTAGAAGAATACAAGGGCATTTAAATGACACCTCTTATACTGTGCACACACCCTGGGAACACAATAGGAGGATCATTAGGGATGAAGACAAGCTTCAAGGCTATTGTGGAGTAACACAGGGTCCATTTTTATTGGCTAAACAAATCTATTTGGATACTTTTTTCTCTTTTTCCAGCAAAATCGTTGTGTTTATGAAGCGCTCCACCCACCAAAAACACAGGCAAAAAAATTAATATTAATATGCAGGAAATAGCAGCAGCTCACCATTGATTAGGCATAACAACTATAGGGAATGTACCACCGAGCAATGAAGAACAAACCTTCTTTTTACCTGATCAATGAATGCAGGAGTTTACAAAGAGCTCAGTCAAAAAATGTTGCTGAGCTTATTTAATGAAAGAGGCTTCAGTGGGAGTTGGGGCAGGGAGCACCTTCCAGAAAGCAGTCAGAACTTTTCTGGGTCAGGCCCTCTTACCATTGTCTCTGAGCCTTTGAGCTGTTCCCCTCTGGATTCATGCCCCAGCTACTTTTATAAGCATCACTCTGTCCTCATGTGTTTCCCATTCCCATGAGTGACAATACAATTCTTTTTATTGGCCAAAAGGAGATGCTTCAAGTATCCTAAAGGAAATAGCCACTTCCAGTGACCATGTCAAAGTTAGTTGTTCTTCTCTGTAGGAAAAAGAAATACTAACCCCAATGCTTTCAATGGTGATCACACTTGTGTGCCCTTCATCCTCTTTATCCAAGAGGGAGGAATATTAATTGAAGTGTTCCTGCAGGTATTACATGCTCCATAGTCCCACACTGTAATGTATGTTCATGAAACTCAAAACCACTTTGTGTTTAAAAAACTGTGCCCTGCTATGGTGCTGTTTAATATACAAGATACAGCATCTGAGGCATTTAAACCTCTTTAAGCCTGGAGAGTCTCGTATGGTGCTGAACACATCATTAGCCTTTAAATAATAAAACTGTAGTGTCTCTTTCTTGTACTTTCTTAGGAACATGCCTGTATTTCAGTGGAAAGTTGGAACTTGGAAAAAGCTGCTGTAGTTTAGCACTGCAGAGAAGCTTTGGCTGAATGTAACCTCCAAGGTGCTTTAAAATATTCAAGAATTTGCAAAATTAAGGCAGGCGTTCCATCCGCAACTCCTGTAGTCACGTCTTTTTAAATCCCTTTATTGCAAATTGAAGACAGAGCACGAGCCTTAACCATTCTGTCAGTTTGTGTCACAACAGTGCCATTTACTGAACATAGTATTCAAGGCTTTAGGAGTTGCTTGACTGGTAGCTCAGGCATAAAGTCTCTCTGAGGACCAGCACGCAGCAAAAGGGATGGTGTGAGAACTCTGTGAATGTTGGCAAGTTGTCCAGCAAGCTGCGCTTGCATTTTCAAGTGTAAGCAGGTCTCTCTGAGGAAGGATCATCATGCTTGTTATGTTTTCCCTTTGCTTGCAGTTAGCTGGGAGGGGAACACAGATGTTTTGCAAAAGACCCGTATCAAATTGAGAGCTGTAAAATCATTAGAGTGGCTTTAATTAATTGTTTGCACTAAATTAAATGACATCATTATATTGTAGCATAGGGCAGGAGTTTCTGAACCTATTCAGCCAAAATCATCCCTGGTGGACATTCCCTGTAGTCACTGAATTTGGCTCAGTCCTTTGACCATGTTTGTTGAAGAATTTAGATAGAATTTTGATGAGTCCTTAGACTGAAAAATGCTTGCCAGAACATATTTGTGAAAAGTTCGGTGCATTTCTCTGTGTTTATTTCTCTCTTGATTGGTTCCTAATTTATTCTTATTGATGCTAGTGGAAGTTAATGTGCTCTCGCAGGTCCCATAATCTGGAGGATGTGTGTATATATCACACACACACACACACACACACACACACACACACTATATATATATATATATATGAATATATAGATAGTCATTCTGATATCTATCTAAAAGATCCACATTAGCTGAATCTGATCTGCCTGGTCAGTGTGAATCAGAAAAAATGTTTGTTAATCCCACTGTAGACTAAGGGCCTGATTCTGATCTCAGTGACACTGACAGAAGGAATTCCACCGAAGCCAATGGAGTTACACCAGCATAAACTCAGTGAGAGATCAGAATCAGGACTTGGCTTTGAGGCCTTGGCAAATCACACAGGGATATTAGAACCTGTAATTCACCACCAGTGCAGCTCTCACAGTGATAGACACCATGGGGGCTGTCGTGTAGCCAGGGCTCTGGCATTTTTACTACTGTGCTGTGTAACCTTATTCAGAATTGTATTCAAAATGCCTCTGTCCTGTCTACACTAAGCCTTGACCGTTGTGAACCTCAATGGAAATGCATGAGTGTAGAATGAGAGGACCCAATTTTTATAGTGTAGATCAAGGATTTCTGAGACTTTTGTATTGGTGACCCCTTTCACACAGCAAGCCTCTGAGGGTGACCCCCCTCATACCTTAAAAACACTTTTTAATATATTTAAACCATTATAAATGCTGGAGGTGAAACAGGGTTTGAGGTGGAGGATCACAGCTCGTGACCCCCATGTAATAACCTCACGACCCCCGGAGGGTTCCCCACCCCCCAGTTTGAGAACCCCTGGTGTAGATGAAGCCGCATGAAAGTCAGTCTCCTGTGGAAGGTTTATATTATACCCTCCACATCACAGGGGCAATCTTTAGCTCTCCATATAGTCAGGCACAGAGGGAACTCACTGGGAGCTACTGGATACATAATTATGCTCTGATGGAGTTAAACCAGTGTTAAGTTTGGCCCAGTGATTTCAGGACTTAGCCCTGTGTATGTGCAATATGTGGTCATAGATTATTCAAATAGTTTTCATTTGCATCAGGGACCTTTGTAAATTATAATTTATAACCCACTTATGTCACTATACTATTCACCATGAAGATCAGTGCATGCACTGTTGAAAGCAGATGAAAGAGACAATCCTTTCAGCAGAAATCTCCCTCAGCATGATGCAAATATGACTAAGCAAGCTCCCTTCCCTATGCAACTGGGGTCAGGAGGAGTGCATCTTTTGGTATTAGGTTTTTAATCCAGCCTGTTCAGGGTTAATGCCTAAGATTTATATAAATAGCACAGATACATACTCATGTACTTAAAATGCTGCAAAATTTCACTTGAGGTGATCCTTGAAAATCAAGAGGAAAATAGCAGCGGATGTTTTGCCTAGAGCTGGAAAGTCAGTGTTCCGAAAGAGAGTGGTAGAGAAAAAACAAAAAATTAAATAAATAAAGGAAAACTAGAGTCCAACTGTTCTGGATTTTACAGTGCAAATCCTTCCAAATCTGGCATTCCCTACATGACTGCTGAAAAAGATTTGTAATGGAATCTTTTTTCCTCCATGTAGATGCAAATAAGAAGTCATTTGCTGTCATTGTGAAGTCATCATTTCAATGCAAGCCTAGAGGGGCTCCCGAGCTGCTTGGAGCAGCCATGGTTCGCTGCCTTGCAAGTTGATTAGGTAAAGGATGCTTTG
Source organism: Gopherus flavomarginatus (assembly GCF_025201925.1). NCBI lineage: Eukaryota > Metazoa > Chordata > Testudines > Testudinidae > Gopherus > Gopherus flavomarginatus. The sequence continues at coordinate 19,346,855 of NC_066623.1, forward strand.
AGACTCGCCAGTGCAAAGATCCTTGCAGCTGAGATCTGCTCTGAACCAAATGCTTCACTGAGAATGCTAAATATAGAGTCTAGAATGCAGAAGAAAGCCAGGCATGAGAATTGCTGTGCGTGGGTCACTGCCTCCCGGAGGCTGTTTGGTCTGAGCCACAAAGAGGAGAGCAATCTGATGTACTTTCTTAGAACTATCAGTTCTTAATGGAACATCTAATGGAATGGAGAGTTCTGGGGTTAAAACATGTTGCAATCATTCATTGGCTTGAGCTGTACATTTGAGAGAGTGTCCACCAAAGGGAACAGGCTAGACTAACAACACCTGTCAAGAATGATCTAGTTATTACATAGTCCTGCCTTGAGTGCACCGGACTGGACTAGATGACCTCTTTAGGTACCTTCCAGTCCTACACTTCTATGATTCTATGAAACTGAAAGACAAAAGGCTTTAAGCCTTTCTTTAAGTGAGGATTTGGTGAAGATATTACTGTGTGTTTTTATCACAACAGGAAGATACTCAGCCTTGACTATTTATAGGGGAAGGAAAACAATTACCACAATCTTGATCGCTCTTCTTTAGTCTGTCAAAACAAGGCAAAAGGTTTTGCTTTGCCAAACTTTAGGATGAATATGCTCCTTCGAAAACTTTAAAAGCCTTGTGCTTGATGGCTCTGGGGGTAGTGTTGACAGTAAGAATGCAAGACCACAGGATTTTGAAATAGAAGTGTCTACAAAAGCTTTTCGTCATCAAGTTCATATATAATTAAGGCCTAGATAAACAAAAAGATTTATCAGCAGCAGTCTCTGTCTGTGGACTTGATTTAAGCTAGTCAGCAAATGCAAGCAATTTATTATTCTTAGCCAAGTCCTTTCTTTGTTTAACTATCACGGAATATGGAAATTCTGCTTCCTAAGTCACCAATGACTACTGATAAACAAAACTAAAGATGTCATTACAGAGCCGTGACCCTCTTAATGACGGCATCAATTTCTTAGCTTTATAGAGCAGCTTTTCCCAATGAATGTTGCTGTGAAGGAAGGGATAGCAGAGTAATGAAATTATTGTTTGTGTTAAATGTTAAAGAGAACAATAAGGACTGCAAAGAACGGCTATGGGCTCAGAAAACTCAGCATGCCTGTTGCCTTGAATTTCATGACATGACAACACAACAAAAGATGATTTAACCTCTTCTAACTGTGTCTCCTTGGTATTAGCCAGGTATAATTATTGTCCTTGAACTTTCCTGAGAGAAGGGACTGATGCTTACTAGTGTAACCAAAAAGGTGATAGATACAAGTCACCCACAGAGTGGTTGGCAGGGTTATAACCCTACTCGATCTACACTAGCCGACCAATCTGGCTGGATACACGGGAATGGAGCATACTATATATTGCCACAATGTTACACACTCCGTCAGTACTCCCTGCCCAGAGATCCAGGAAGGCTCATGGTGCTCTGAAGCACCACATGATTCCTGGAGCTCCTGGGCTGTGATTGTGTATCAGCTACAACGCACAATCTAGCCCAAATCTTTGGGAAAGATTTTCAAACCGGTCACTGAAAATTATCCAACAACATTTCAATTAAACATTCCAAAGAAAGACATGCATCTCACGGGCATGAAAAGCAGCTTCAAGCCCAGTTCCATTTCCTCTATTCAAATCTCCCATTTTCGTCACTGTCCTTGGTCCTGAACTTGTCCTTCTGGTCCCACATCTCCTATGTCTACAAAACTTTTCAACACCCTCTTCATAACATCGTCCATGTGCACCCCTGCTTCATCGGGGCCTCAGAAATGTGCAGTGACGAACATTCAGGCTGTGCAATGTTAATAACGGGCAGTGACTTTTTAGGATTGTGCACACTGAATATTAAACGAACTCTTGAAGCTCCCATGCCTCTGTCTAAAACTAGAACTGGAGCCTCTAGATGTTCAGGGACTTTTGCAACATTTGTAAGCCATGCATAGACTATTAGGACTTAGGTCCTGGAGCTAACTCTCAGTGACATCAGTGACTGCAGGATCAGATCCACAGAAAGAGTTCAATGGCAGTATCTTAGCTGACAAGCACAATGTGGGAGGATTGCAGAATGACTAAAGGACCGTGTGCCAATGGCTGTTTGGTTTTCATAGTGTCTGAAGCCAAGAGAATACCAAATGATGTCCATGAATACAGTCACTTGACCCACCCCCCAGATGCAGATGGCCATGCAGAAATACATGCCTAATTGCTTTAAACAGACAGAAGGCAGATGGAGATTAAATTAAATGATAACAGCTAACTCACTCCAAAAGCAGTCACTACACATTAAGTTTTGCACGTTCTCCATTTTCAACTATTTTAATCAGCATCTTCGTAGAGACAAGGTGGAACAACTTCTGTTGGGAAAAGAGACAAGCTTTCAAGCTTACACAGAGCTCTTCTTTTGTGTCTTTGTAGACATTTGTAAAACAAAAGGCTAAGGAATTAGGACTATCCTTCATTTTTATGGGTAGGTGCAGCAGGATCCCCCGTACATTCTGGTCTTAGTGGGAAAGGAGAGCACCACAATTTCTTGCTTTTGCTGGGAATAGCTCTGTGATAGATAGTTGCTGAGTTTGTTCTATCACTTAGTGAAACAAAAAAATATTGTAACTGAGAGCCAGAGCAGGAGCTGTATTTTTCATGGAGCATAAACAAGCTGCTTATTTAAGAGCATTTTCATTAAGAGGTTCAGATAACCCCCTGCCTTCAAGAGTTAATAGCTTGATATAGTAATTGAAAGACATAGCACACAAGTAATCATAAAGTAAAAAAAAAGCAATCAGTCATGATGTCTGCAGCCCTGTGCTATCTCCCCTTGCTTGGCACTCACCAAGCTGCTGTATTTAGACCCACGCACTGGGACCATGTACTTTTAAGCTTCCATTTGACTAGGTAGGATTCAGTCACTGTCTCTGTCTTTGTCCTCGCTGGAGCTTTCCTGGACACAGATTCGCTGTGTCTAGTCATCTTTCTGGTAGTGGAACGCCACAGCCCAGCAGCAGTTAGGCCCCCAGGACCAAAGCTGACCCCTAAATCTGCCCAGTAACTTAACTACACCCTTTCCCAGAGCTCAACTTCATGCATACTCTGGTATACAGTTTAACCTCTCCATGACATGTGTTAGTGGAAGCCAGTAAACACAGACATTGTAGGATTTCTAAAACAACCACTCTTTAGGCAGCACATGAGGTATACAGACCAACCTAGGTAAAATAATAAATGCCTACATAGCATTCCCTGCCTCAGTTTCCTCACCACTCTTGATCATTCTTTGGGATTTGGTCAGTGTCCTTTCAGGATTCCTGGCCCTCTCTGTTGAGCCACACTTCTCCAGTTTATGGCTTCTCCTCTGAAACATGGAGTCACTCCCTTTAATCCCTGCAGTCAGAGTTTCAGCTTTGGCTGGACCTATAGTCAACAGGTCCCTCTCCTTCCTACAGCCTGTATTTTTTGTTCCTCTTTCAATCCCTCAGTCTTTTTAAAGGACTTAACTAACACTTCATTCTCCCTTCTGTGGAAATTCCTTGTTTCCCTCCACCCAGCTGAGTCAAACTGGTTCCCATAGGCTTCAGCCATTGCCTTGTTCTACAGTCATCTAATCTGAATGGGAATAATTCACGTTAATGACTCTTCATTGTCCTTAATATGGGAAAGACACGACACCAGCCCTGATACTAGATGTCTGAGTCCACATACCTGGAGATTCAATGATACAGAAATATACAAAAAAGAATTAATACATTATATATAGACAGGCCCTCTAAATCGTCACACGTATTGAAATAGATAGCTAGAGCCTGCTAAGCATCTATCTTTAGGTTTTATTTACAATAAGGCTCATCATACTTTGACATCGGTACATCTCAGGTATATTATTTTTGGATTTAGTTCTATAAAAAGATTGTGTAGGAGTTCATTGGCATATTTATACCAGTGGGAACTGTACTTAGACTTTTGTTTTGTGTTGCATATAAATTATGATGATATGATATAGCATCAATAAGGAACCTCCCAGGGAATCTCTGCAATGAATTTTCAGATAAACACAGAATGAACTATTCGTTTCATGATTTTGTTTTAAATATAGCTCTGTGTGTGACAGAGGGTGAGACAGAGAAAAGCAGAGCTGGGGAGGGGAAAGGAGGAAGACAGAGAGGGACAAAATCTATCTCAGTATTACAGCCAACCAGGTACTGCAATTTAATTTCTTATTTCCTCATTAAGTCCCAAAGCACACACTATCTCCTTAGAGCTTTTAAATGGAAACTTGTGCCTAGTCTGTAGCAAGAGAGATAGCAGGATTAATGTAATAAAAGTTCCTTTGGAAGACTTATAGAGTTTGAAATCTTTTTATTTAAAAATATAACACTAGTTATAGGCCATTTTTTTTAAATACAGTAAAGGTCAAAAACTGTAACAAGGTGAAATGCAAAGAAGTGATTAATTCTTGCTTTCTAATTCCTGTCTCTTGGCAGGCAGCTTTCTTAACTGATGTGATTCTTGGTGGTAGATTCATTTAACTAGTTGGCACAATAATTTGGCAGGATGTAGAGAAATGATGATAATAAAATCATTCCTTAAGCATGCAGAAAGACAGCACAGAGATTTGCTCATGTAGCACATATGGCATGTCCACTGAGAGAGAGAGAATGTGTTGTGTGTATAAAAAGGTTGAGAAGGAATAGTGGGAATTTACAAATTCTGGTTCAAATAAATCTGAGTTCAGATCCAGCATTATGACTTAGGCTCATGCCTAGTGATGACCCCTGCAGTGCAGTCCTAGAGGAAATAGAATTAGTAGTTTTGACTTTCTTTAAATAAATTCCCACAGACAGTAGCTAGCTGTGCTACTGCCTGTTCCCTTGAAATGAAGAGGCTTAGGATTTAGGAAGGAGTCTTCTAGAAGGCAGCTCCTGTGCCAGAGGTCTGAACTGAAGAATTCAATACATGGTAGAAGGTTTTGAGCAAATTCATCTATCTTTCAAGCACCCATTGCCATGGCCTCTATGCACCAATGTGCACCAAAGACCTGATCAGTGGCGATCTTTACATAGATTTCAATAGATTTTGGTGCAAGCCCTACACTTATGTAACTTGCTGTCCAATAGGGAATGGTTATTCTTGTAATCTGAGTTGTGCATAATTCTGCAGAATGTTTATCTGAAACATAATAGTTTCCTGTTTTACTGGATAATTCTTTCTTTTTTTTTGTCCCCTTATACTGATGATGCAAATGAAGGACAAATTCACTCTGGCTAGAGCCTGGGATAAACTTCCTACCAGAGGTGTGGGGAAAAAAATGTGAAAAGACAATAGAAAGCCTTGGACACTGAGGTTTCATGTGTTTTTTTAATATTTCTCAAATAAACTCGAAAACATTTTATTGTTCAGTGAAAATTTTCTTTACCTGTTATGGGGAAATGTGCCATTTGTCACTCAAAAATGGTTATTTTGAGTAAAACAGTATTTTTTAAAATTATAGATAATGTCATTACAAATTTCTTAAACATTAAAATCAATTCACACTAAAACAGGCAACATTTTGTATTTACATGCTTCTTGTTCCCTTATACTGGAAATTCCATTTAACATGAAGTTTCCGGATCATGTAAATGGCCTGGAACAAAATGATGACAATTCTTTCACAAAATTACAGAGGAGGAAATTGTCACTTTCATGAAGCTCCTATTCTCACACATGGAGCTCTGCAAACACACTGTAGCCTGCCCTGCAACATCTCTTGATATTTTAGTGCCAGGGCTTTACTGAATAGACAATGCCAGTCCTGAAGAACTGTGTGGTCATTTTGTGGATAAATGTCATTGTTTATTAATGTTAACTAACTGACATCTGAAATACTGACTCATGAGACTGCAGCTAATGGAAATGTAATACATGTTAACAATTTAGTCCACGTCTTTTCAAGCTTCCTTCTCAGCTATTTTTGGATGTGCCCCTCATTTTTGATCTTTGTCCCATGTGTGTAAGGTCAGTATATCATATTTAGGACATAACAAATTGAGAACTGTGAAATGTCAAATATTCCTTCCTGTGTCCCATATTAGTTACTTTCAAACAATGAAATATATTACTAATCAGATCATGCGCAATCATCACGCAGATAATGAGCAAAATCAGAGTCAATGTAGTTAGTTACACAGGGAAGAATTTGACCTAATATATTTAGCTGGTTATGATATAACAGGATATCAGACAAACAGGACTCTATAGAATAGTACATTTCTTAAACCCTAATGATCTCTGACACATTGTGTTGATGGGTTAAGAGCTATGTCATTTAGACCAAACCTACCATTTGCATTAAATTGTTGGACAGAATACAGTAGAACCACACACCTCACTTTGAATCAGAAGTACACAATCAGGTAGCAGCAGAGACCAAAAAAAAAAAAGAGGCAGATACAGTACAGCACTCTGTTAAATGTAAACTACTAAAAAAAACAAAGGGAAAGTTAAGAAAAGATCTGACAAAGTAAGGAAACTGTTTCTGTGCTTGTTTCATTTAAATTATGATGGTTAAAAACAGCATTTTCTTCTGCCCAGTAATGTTTCAAAGCTGTATTACATCAATTTTCAGTTGTAAACTTTTGAAAGAACAACCAAAATGCTTTGTTCAGAGTTACAAACATTTCAGAGTTACGAATAGCCTCCATTCCTGAGGCGTTAGGAACTCTGAGGTTCTACTGTATGAGCAAATTTTCTAAAAGCCATACCAGTAACACTTTACTAAACATACACTGGTCAGCAAGGGGCGTTTGAAGTGTGATAACATGTGTACTAAAAGGATAGTTATTAGCCATTTTCAATGGATCTATTGCACAGAAATAGACCAGTGGTGTGAACAACACACGGTTTATTTATTCACATATACATTCAGTTTTCAACCGTATTTTCACAGCAGTATTTTGATCAGAACCTGCCTGAAAGGTTAAAGACTTTCAATTCATAGCACTAAAAGTAAACATGAGAACATTAAGGTCAGAAACCTTTAGAATATGGTTATATGCTCCCTCCTGTCCTTTCTCCTTCAATCATTACCAATGATGGTATTTTAAGGGCTGGAAGATCTCACTCATACATCTAAAAATAGAGCGTTCATAATGTCAATGCAATTAACAGTTGTTTCAACACATAGAACACTACCCTAACATTGCAGTTGGAGAGCTTTGTTTTAATGTATCAGCCCTCGAGCATGCACCGTACCATTATCTGCTTTCATTCCACTGTTGTGTTCATTCATTGATGTGTGGAACTTGCTAATGGGAGTTGTACCCTCAGTGTGTTTGCCGATAATTATCCCCTTTTGACCATCATATATTAAATGGATGAAGCTGTAAAATGCTTGCCCCCATTTCTTGGCTTGAAATCACTGTCTTTTGCAGGTGAACATTATAAAGAAATTGCTGCTGAAAGCTATGAGTCACCAAGGTTCAAATCATCCTCAGCTGATCTAATGCAGGAAGTTCCATTCTTGGTTATTCTCTTCCTCAGTCTAAGGGAACTAGCAGGCATTATAGCAGTCAGGCATCATTAACAAATCCACATATAAAAGTCAGAGATCTATCAAATGCTGATTTGTTTCCCTTGTGATTGGAAAGAGATTCAAAGCACAACCCTAGAAGGGAGTTACTGTTCAGAAAAACCATTTCCAAAGCAGCCTTTTAAAAACAGTGTTACATGTCAGAGCACTGTTAGTGTATGTAACAGTGATTTTAACCTATTGCCATTAATTTTTGCTATATTCATTTTTGACCTCTGACCCTCCCATCAAGACCCCTATTTTAGTTTCAACCAGTGGATGTGACTTGCAGTGTTGCAGCATTTGATCCAAGAGAACTCTGCTACTTTAGCCAGCAGCATCAAGAAATCAAACTACCATAGAGCCAGAGTAAGAAAACTGTGAGGAAAATGGAAGTTCAGTTTCATGAAGAATTTTGAGATTTTGAAATTTGGCTTCATTTGGAATAGGAGTGAAAGTTGAACATTTTGAAATTCTCCATAAAGGGGAAAAAGAATTATTGCAGGTCAAAATGTTTCATTTTGACAAAAATGAGATGATTTTGACTTTCTTTTATTTTGTATTAATTAATTATATTATATTATATTATATTATATTATATTTTATAATGTCATGTCATGTCTTGTCTTGTCATATAATATAAAGTTCTTTCTAAAACAGAGGACTAAGCCTTTATATACTATGTGTGGGCTTTCCTACATCCAGCTCTTCTCAACTGGATTTGATCTTTAGGAGCAGGAAGATGATATCTTAGTTTTACACATCTGAATTGCAAGACCAGGATAATCTCTATTCTTTTTGTAGCACAGTTTTCAGCACAAGTACTAATGCCATATTCAACAGAAGCAGTATTCTGTTTTGCAAAATTTCAGGCAGACAATGTAAAGTCTTTCTTTTGCTGAGGGCCATCCCCACAGAACTAAGAAGTGTGGAAACTTCACTACTGAGCCATTTGTCTTTTAGAAACACACTGTTGAGAGAAGCAAATCCACATTTACCAATCTCCAAAATGTACACACCTAAAGAAAGGAGGTGGGGGATTTTTCAAAGTAATTCCAGCAATGAGCTGGAGTAGAAATGGCCCCTTACATTCCCTATTAACTTTAGTTAGTAATCATAACTCACCTATATATAAATTACTGACAATATATAAATTACCTACTTCTACCATGATGTCTACATGAACCTATCTGCTTGATTAGTCTGTGTGGTGGGGCTCAAGGGAACTACCTTACAAAATAACAAAGAAGAAGAAAATAAAACTTTCCTGCTATTAATACACTGTGTGATCATCACTTGGCCAATCACCACCTTGCCACTTTAGTGATATATTTTGCTCCTCTCCTGTACCCTCTGCCTCCCTATGTGCTTTGCCTCTTTCAGCACCTAGCACACTGGGGACTGCTGGAAATGAATAAGAAATCTCAATAATTCACCAATAACTCTATCTTGATGAGTTTTTTTCAATTCTTGCAGTTAAAGCCCACCTGTTAGCTTGGCATCATACCCAGTAAGAGAGATATTGTGTCTCTTTTATATATTTAGAGAAGTCACCTAAAGAGCACAAGAAACTTGGTTTCTCCTGCTATTTCTTCTAGGTAATTTCTGGCTTGCTCAAATTTGCACCCAGCTCTCACCTTTGCTTTACAAAATGTCTATAGAAATTTTTATTTGCCCAAGAGAATTTCAATGAGTTGGGGAAAGTTTTTAAATATTAAAAGCCTGGATTTTCAAAAGATAGTTGAGGGAGAAAGGTGCCCAGCTCCCATGGAAAGTCAATAATTTAGCCCCTCAAAAGGTATGAATCCTCACTGCAAAATACCCATTCAGTCCCCAGCCTTCATCCAACCCCTTGTTTGAAAGGGCACATAGTCCATGGAACCTAACACAAATATACTGGAAATCAAACTGTTTGAGACACAAAACTGCCATCACAGGAAATGCAAAGCAGTAAAGTAATTCTGAATATTAAGGAAGTCGGCTGTGTTTGTCCATTTTCCTCTCCATAGGGAGCACTGTGATGACAAGACACAGAAATCCTTTTATTCTGCACAATCAATGCGTGGGAAAAAAAGTTCTATTTTATTTTTGTCTGAGTCCACATGCAGTGAAGTCATTTGGCCTGATTCTGAGCCTCATTACACTTTTGTAAATCAGGAATGACTCCACCGACTTCAGTGGAGTTACACCACTAATATAAACCAGAAAAGGGGAGAGGAGCATCAGGCCCCCAGATTGTAAAGATATATGTAAAGCCTTTCACAATTCTGTCTTTTAAAGTACAGCTGGTATAATGGAGTGAAGTGTCTGCTTCAATAGCTAATGTGCTATATACTGCCACTCTAATAACTATGTACATTAAGTGTTTTCATTAAAAAACAATACAGGATGATGATAATAAAATATGTGGAGAAAATTATAGTTAAGTGAGAGGATTTGGGAGGTGTTAACAGAGTAGCTGTCTCAGTGACTGGCAGTAAATTGAAAATTCATATCTAGCTTGAAATCTACATACTGTAGAAGCTGGAAAGTATGTTCTCAATGCAAAGGCAGCATTATAGGCATTGTAAAATTAAAATACCTACCCTTTAGGAATGTTTTATCACAAGCATTGTTCATAAATACAGAAAAGACTCTAGTGCTTCATAGGTGGCTTTCAAAACTGCATGTGTTTATGTTAGATTATAGCAAATAGACTTTTATATACTGCAAAAGGGACATGTTCTTTGCCCAGTCTCCTCTGGGCAAGACATTAGTTCTCTATATCTCAGTTTCCTCATCTGTGAGAAAGGACCTTTATAGTCAGGTGTCTTGTATCTTAAATCATTAATGCACGTTGAGATTCCCAGATAGCAAACGCAAAGTATTATTTTGAATAACCCTTTATAGGGATGTTCTCCAAGTCATTACACAGCAGGCAGCCTTGTGCCTTATTCTAAGAATAGAAAGTGGAATTTTCATTTATCAGCTCAGTTGCAGATAAAACTATACAAACTGAAACCAAAAGATTTGGCATTTTTGACACCTGGTGATGATAAGCAGATATATTACTGGCTTCAGAGTAGCAGCCGTGTTAGTCTGTATCCGCAAAAAGAACAGGAGTACTAGTGGCACCTTAGAGATTAGTCTCTAAGGTGCCACAAGTACTCCTGTTCTTTTTACATATATTATTGTTTTCATCTCTTACATGGGATTTGTATGAATACAAGACAAGATCAGATCATATTCATCTTCAGTAGGAAAAGGTAGAATAAAAGTCGAAGTTTTGCTCCTTAAAATATTTTAGCACCAACTGTGACAGATATGGCCATTTCCTGCAATATCCTTGAAGAGCCTTAATTAATTAAGTTAAAGTAGCTTTGGATTCCATTGTATTAAAAATACAATTACTGTGAATTGTATGTAACTTCTCTAGGGTAGAGACATGATCACTGTGAACCCTGGGAAGTGTTCTGAGCTTCAAAGGACTATTTATAACATTGCCAGGCAAGAATGAACTTATGGCACAAACAAAGTTGAGTGGGTTTCCCAAGGAAGCTCTAGTGGGAGGTGTATGCAAATATATCTCCTCTGGTGATGCAAGAAGCCAGCCTTTTGAAGCTTCACCCAGAGCAGAGGACCTTTGTTTGTTGGTTACCTGTTCCCAGGGTCCCAAAATCAAACACCCAAACTGTATAAAGCAGTGACCGAGATTCAGGTGTGTTCTTGTTCTGAGCAAAAGCTGTGATGAACTTGTGCCCACAGAAAACCCCCTTGGTAGGGTTTGAAGGATTGACTCTTACCACAGCTCTTGTTGGAGTCCAGGGTGATCTCTGGTAAATCTATTAGCAACTGTGTAGGTTCTTTTATAAATTTTAATACATTTTCTCTGCAATGCTTTCACCTTCAAAATAACTGTGCTTGCTCAGAAAGGGCTGTGTAGTAACTTTTAACTGTGGTCAGTTCTCCTGTTTATAGCCTCTGAAGAGAAAGCAAAGCTTGCTGAGGAACTTATAGTGTAAGCATAAAACTGCAGCCTTGTCAGGAGGGAGTGAGATGTATTTTTCCACCCAAGAGAGGGTTTGGCTGGGGCCCCAGAAGCCTAAAAGTGGGTGCTCTTGCTGGACCCCGAGGGGGAAATACTGGTGCAGTTGCCCTGAACTGTGACACCAAGAACCACTTAGCTTCTTGCAAAGGACTTGATTCTGCAAAATGTGAAGCATTCTGGTCTGAAGCATCTTTGTGGAACAATATAATGATAAGGCAGAATATTGTTTTAAGGCCAGCGTCTAGCCAGAGAAATAAATCTCCTCACAACTACTGGGTCTCTAAGATAAAAGAAAATCAAAACAAATGTCACAGTGAGGAATACATCTTGTCAAGGTGTCTTGCCAGCTGCTTTTCTCTATAGCAGCCACCAGGGGGAGGAGAAGGGGAGAAAATTAGACATGGGGCTGTTTCTTCCTGCTCATGCCAGCTTCTGCTGCTCTCTGTAGGGAGCAAAATGGCAGCCATTTTATTTTGCCAGGACATTAACTGTCTTGCTTTTACTTTGTACGTATGACATCCAGTTAAAACTACTTCACAACTAGGCCAAGAGAAAAAGAAAGAAGGAATCTTGCAGGGTAAATGCTGTGCATCGAGGAATGCACTGTACAAATACGTGACAGTAGAGCTTCTCTTATGTGCCTTCCATAGTGAGACAGCAATCACCCAGAGACGCTCTTTGCCTTTCTTGGAGTTCAAGTACACTACAATCAATGATACAGGCAGGCAAGGAGGTTATATGTTTCAAACTAATGCTGTGTTCCTCATTAACCCTGCTCTAATGATTTCCCTGACAGGATGATTTGCACAACATTTGACACTATTGTCTGAAAGACTTTGTTGAGTCAATTATATGGTTTATTCTGTTATTATAACCTATGTAAGTGAGCATAAGAGACGTTATATGGCTGATAGCAGCTCATGCTAAAAAGCAGGAAGTGTTTTATTTGTCAAAAATTCTCAGCTCTCATTAAGTCAGTAGTGAAGGCTCCATGGCTCATTGCCCAGGTTTAAGAGGTACCTCTGAATATGGACATTACTTCTGACGTGTCCTCACAGATTGGATGATGTTTTGCATTACATCTTATTTCCTGTGTACACAGTGAGAGATACCACCCATTCCACTGAGGCTTTATTCCTTGGAAATACCACTGCCAGAAAAGTTACCTTTGAAAGTAGCATTAGAGACCAAAGAACTCACCATCATATCCTTATGTCACATCCTTAAGCCCACTGTATGGCACACAGATATGAACACATGAACATAAATGCCCGAGAGGTAACTCCAGCCATTGGGAGGTGGGTTTATTATTAATGGAATCCAATTTGGTGCCTTTCAATCTTCATGAGGAAAACCAACACTAAAGTAATAGTGCCAGGCTAATTAATCTAATATCAGCTTGTCAATATTTCATGACTGTTTTACTTTGAACTTATTTATGGAGAATGAACAGCTGGAGCGGGAATGGTAAGAAACACTCCAGTTTTGTACCATTCATTGCATGTTCACATTACGTTAGTCCACTCAACAGTATTCTGAACTCTAAACTAGTTTTTCATCCTGACAGCTACATAAAGCTGATTTTTTCCCCCCTGAAGCACTGAGAGTTGTCTTGCCTGGTTGACCATAGTAATTCTATACATAGAGACCTGCTGATATTAATATGCGCAACAGAAGTATTAATAGCAAAATTTGTTAAGAAACGACAGTGTACCCATGGAACTGAGAGATGTGATGTCTAGTGGTTAAAGAATTCTAATCCTGATGATATACTGCTATAATGCAGTTTTGCAGGCAATTCCTTTTAACGACACAGCAGCAACAAAGGTACATGAAGTGTACTCACCGACATCCCACTCCCCTCAGTGATAACATCACACACTTAACTGGGACAATTTACATTCTAATGCTATTAATCTCTTCAGTTCCAGAGCTGATGTGCACAATTTTCAGACGTCTCTTGCTGCACTACATTAAATTCTTAAAAATAAATAAATACTGGAGACATATGGCTTACAAATATAGGCTTTCAGATGTACTGGTTTGGTGGTCATACATCAAGCAGATAAGATCAAGCACAAAAGACAGTAAAGGTAGTAAGCAATATCATCTATCATCTTATAACAAGTGTATAAAATAAAATTCCTGGCATCCTTTGTTTTTCCCATCATAACAGCATACCAGTGCAGGGCTCCAAGTGTAGCACTCACACTGAAATGATAGATGAACAGATTTCTACTTTAACCCACTCTCAAATCATTAAATATTCTCTAAGTAGGATTCCTTGGTGTTAAATCTAATGTTAAACAACAGCAGGGAATTTACCTCCATTTAAATCAAAAGGACTTGAATTAGCAACAGACACAAGCAGGGACTTATTTCTGTCAGAGATTTGGTTTAATATGCAGCCTGGCTGTTAACATTCTCTCTCTGAAGAGAGGTGGAACCTCCCAGCGGTTTGCCATTTGTCAGGTGGCTGCCTTGGGAAACAGATGTCCCAAGCTTGCAATTAACTAAATGATTATCATTACTTAAACAAATCGTTCCCGCATTAAAGAACTCTTGGAAATTTGTATATTGAGCATGTACTAGATTTCAAAGAATGGAGGTGGGGGGTGGTTATTATTGTCATTGCAAGTGGCTGAAGTATCACAGAGCTGTAGAGCTGGGCGTCTGGATTTTGCTATTGTCTATAAGGCAAGCTATATATATGTATATATTACATAGACATACAACTTAAGTGGTTCATAGGCTTTGTGTGGGCTCATACTTAGGGATGAATTTCACCCATAGAAGGCTGGTGAATCCACTTAGTAATTATCAGAGGGGTAGTCATGTTAGCCTGGATCTGTAAAAGTGGCGAAGAGTTCTGTGGCACCTTATAGACTAACAGACGTATTGGAGCATGAGCTTTTGTGGGTAAATACTCACTTGTATCCGACGAAGTGGGTATTCACCCATGAAAGCTCATGCTCCAATATGTTTGTTAGTCTATAAGGTGCCATAGAATGCTTTGCCTATCATTATTAAATATTTATAGGGTTGTCATGCTCAGATTCCCCAATCAGTATCTGGGCAGCTTTGTACCAGGCACTGTACAAATATATATGACAAGGTGTGGCAGAATTCAATATTTATTTTTCATTAATTTTGATGGGTACTGAGGTTTATTTTTAAGCACTTTTCATTCTTATCTATCTAAATGTTCGCAATTGCAGGAACTCATGGTAGGGTCAGATAACCATTATTTTATGACGATAGAGATTAAGATTCAAAAAGTTTAAGTTTTATAACTGTTTAAACACAAATTGTCAACAACACATGCGAAATATACAAAGTAAATATATTTCAATCAAACTCAACTGAATTCACAAGCAGCATTTTTCTTTCTTTGCCTATCTGTAAATTTTGATTATTAGTGATGAAAATATTTTTTGTCGGTTTGTGTGTGTAAGGTAAAAATCAATGTTTGCCTACATTAACCAAGAAAAATCTAATCCTTCCAACCCTACATATGAAGATATGGTCCCTATACCAAAGAGCTTACAGTCTAAAGCCTTGATCCTACAAAGATGTATACCTGTGCTTAATGTTATGCACTGTGAGTAGTCACATTAGCTTCATGTTCACGTCTTTGAAAAATCAAGTCTAAGTAGACAAGAAACATAAGAAAGCAGAGATGATTTTATACACATTTGTTAATTTATTTTTTCTATTTTTATTTGGGGATTTTTTTTAGCTTTGTAATGATACACATAAGTATCAGCTTTCCCCAACTGTCCTCAGTGATGCAGACATCACAGCAGAAATTGCTCTTGAGAAGGATATAAAGGAGGAGAGGATAGAAACTCTTATGGAAGAGTTCAAGAGAGGCATTCCATAAGAGATAGCATGTAAGTACTTGTATATAGATTTGTGTGCTATAAGATTAATGGCAATCTGTGCTGTTAAGTAGCCTGAGTTTTGGAGGGTGTAATTTTAGTTGTTCCTGATCTTTTTCTTGTTTGGGATTTTACTTTTAGTGAAGCCATATAGAGAGAGTTGGACTCCTTGTAATATGATAGCAACAAGTTAAGTATTGGGATAAAGATCTAAATTGACTCATGTTACCAAAATCCCCAGACAAGTTAACTGCATACCCCTTCAAAGCTTACTGAGCTTGAATAGTTACTAGGGGTGTGATAAAAGAGGTACCAAAACTGGAATTATTTACTTCTTGACACTGTATTCTCACTGCATGGTGGTTATGTCTTAGGGGAGCCACTTGCTTAGTGGGGTAGGAAGATTTCTATTTTGGTGCAACCCTGGGATTTATTTCTGAGAAAAGATTGCAGCATCTGTCATTTCATTATTTGGGTTCTGCTTAATCTTGAAGATGAATTAAAAAAACAAAAGTTATTCATTTTTTTGCTTACATTTATAGCCAGGCAAATCAAATTTATGTGCCTTCTCCCCATTCCCCAGCTGCCTACTTTACTTCTCCCTTAGTCTCTCATCATATTTTCTCTTTTGTTTTCAGTTTTACACTGAGCAACGATGTTAGCTTTCTAAACTGCTCAGCACTCTCAGCTTGCCCCTGCAGACTTCCAAAGGGCTGATTAATGCAGGCTGCCGTCTTCTCCATTTTTACAGCTCCTGTTCCATAACAGCCTCACAAATGACATTTCCGTGGTAATGGTGCACAGGAGAAAAGCTTGAAACAGCAGGTATATACAACTTAAGTGGATGCAGGTTTGTGATTTAAAGTTCCTTCCTATATTACCCAATAAAAACTATTATTATTGCACACTCCCCTTTCCATATATCATAGAGATGGAACACCATGACAGGACTTTCTCATATGATACATTTGGCACTATTTTGCATAATAAAAATGTTTGCATCATTATGAAGAAGATATATGCTGTATCTGACAGTCTATCCTGGAAAAATACTACAATACAAAAGAAACAAAGACCACCCTTTTTTTTTTAATCATAAAAGAAAAGAGATTGTCTCAAGGATGTAGCAGATAATTCTCTCCAATGACATAGGTGACAGTGAAGGAAGCTTTGGGGGAATATTTGTCCCTCCGCAGCTCTCTCTGGTTGGTGCACAAAGTAGTCACACATCCTGCATTCTTTGTCTGGAATGAGTGTTGTCTAGAAACAGAGTCTTTTGTGGTAAAACACATGTTAAAAGATAGCACTACATATAGAACAGGGGTCAGCAACCTTTCAGAAGTGGTGTGCCGAGTCTTCATTTATTCACTCTGATTTACGGTTTCGCGTGCCAGTAATACATTTTAACGTTTTTAGATGGTTTCTTTCTATAAGTCTATAATATACAACTAAACTATTGTATGTAAAGTAAATAAGGTTTTTAAAATGTTTAGAAGCTTCATTTAAAATTAAATTAAAATTCAAAGCCTTCTGGACCGTTGGCCAGGACCTGGGCAGTATGAGTGTCACTGAAAATCAACTCACGTGCCACCTTTGGCACACGTGCCACAAGTTGCCTAACCCTGATATAGAATATAAAAATTACACTAAACAATCACTTGCACTTGAGAATTTCAGAGTTAACTTGTGATGGCAGAGAGAAACTGATATGTTCTATTCTCTTATGTTACATTGCTAGGTATCTTGAAAGTGTTTGTTACTATTACCTTTTATCTCCATCTCCCAGATAAAACATATATCTCACAGTTGTACAATCCTGCTCAGGCTCCAGCTAACCAGTTGCACCAAACAAAAAGAACCAAAAGGAGAACTAGTTTTGGCCATACGGACTCTGTTCTTAAAATTGGAGATATTTTCATTGTCTCTTCAATATGGTAGAGGCAGGTGATGGATTTGACTTAGAAAGTTCAGATCCCACATCCCCAAATGTCAAGGTGGAATTCAGTTCTGGTTTTGACTTCTTCTCATTTTTAGTATTACCCTGACCCATAGAAATTAATGGGAGTTTTGTCACTGAGTAAAAAAGGAAGCAATATTGAACTTGTTTATTTACATGGGACATCTATCTACACAGGTGCCTTCAAGCAGTATGGGCATATGTGAAAACAAGTCTAAACGGAGGAGAATAAGGGTGAGCATGATTTGAAAAGGAAGCTCGTTTTGCTAAGATGAGAGAGAAGCCAATCTGTAGGCAAAGCATTTTGGGGACTTCATAGATAGCAAAGCCTTGATCATCTCCCTGAGTGTGCCTTATGTGGACTAGAGGTTCCCAAAAGTACGAGCGGAATCAGGCTGGAGTGCTTGTAGTTAACAAAAAGCGTGGTTTCAATTAAGAATATTAGCAACTGCCTCTGAAGAAGGATGGTTTTAAGGTTAAAGCACTAGATTGAGACTTACAACTGAATTTGATTCCTGATTCTGCCACTGAGTTCCTGTGTGACCTTGGGCAAGTTATTCAGATCAGTTTTCAAAGAAGATCACTTTGGGGACCAAAACATTGAAGCACCCTAAATCACTAGGTGCTTTTGAAAATCTTGGCTGCTATCTCTCTGCACCTCAATTCTCCATCTGTGAAATGGAGATAATACTTCTTCCTTTCTCCCACCTTCTGTACTACTGGAATATTTAGATTGCAAACTCTTCAGGGCCAGGGTAGTGTCTTATTATGTATATGTAGAAATATCTGCCACAGTGGTCCTGATCTTCGCAGGGGCCTCCAAGTGCTACTGAAATAAATAATAATAAATAATGATCAATCCACTGGCTGAATATTTGAAGAGATTTATTAATAAAATTTTGATATTCTTAAAGCAGAAAACATGTCAAAATGTGTGAAATTAATTATTCATTGTGAATTGTTCCCTGAGCTCTAGTGATTTGTTTTTTAAATTTACAAAAAGTCTGAAGGTGGTGTTATTCACAAAAATGTAAGGTCATCTTCAATCTGCTGTAGGGGAAAGAACTAGAAAGTTAACGCAATTTTCACTTTTCTGCAGAGAAAAACTCCACCATTGGAAACAGTTGTTCATTCTAAACTGGGTGACTAAATTAGTGGGGTAGCCTCAACAATAAATTTGGGCTGAAATCAGGCCCACCGATGGGGGGAGGAGGGAGTGCACACAAAGGGGGCAATTGCCCAGGAGCCTGGGTGATTTAAAAGGGCCTGGGGGACCCTGGTTGCCACTGCTGGCAGCACAGCAGGGCTAAGGCAGGCTTCCTGACCACCCTCACTCTGTACCACTCTCGGAAGCAGCCAGCACATCCCTGCGGCCCCTGGGGAAGGGGTCACTGCTTGCTACCCCTGCCCCAAGCGCTGACTCCACAGCTTCCATTGGAGCAGCAACACATGGAGACCCCCTGGGTCCTCCACCTAGGAGCCGCTGCTAGAGGGGTGTACCGGTCACTTTCAGGAGCCACCTGAGGTAAGCACTGATACCCTGGCTTCCTCCTGCACCCCAACCCCTGCCCCAGCCTAGAGCCTGCACCCAGCATCCAAACTCTGTCCCAGAGCCTGCACCCTACACCTCCTTCCGACGCCCTCCCAGAGATCAACCCCGCACTGCCCAAATGCAGACCGACCGCATCTGCAGGGGCGCGGCTTATGTGTGCTTGGGGGCCTGAAAGCTACTTAAAGCTAGTTTTTATTTTTTCCATGAATACATGTGGAAACTTGTTTCTCTGAAGGTTTTTAAGCTTTCAGAAACAAACCAGAGACTCATTTGAACTTAGTATAGCTTGGATTTCCCAGGAAAGCATCAGTAGAGAAGTTGGTTTGCAGTTTTAGAGCATTTAATTTTGTAACAACTCTGATGCATCAGAAGAGTCTGGTGTTTGTGTTTCATTTAGAAAGGTGTCAGCATTAAAAAGTGAATTCACACCGAGCAAACGTTAAAAAGAAAAGGACAATAAAAGGGTCCTGCATTATGTGATTATAAATAATTATACTTCATTCTTAATTAGCACTTTTCATGTATAGATTTCAAAGTCTGTTACGAAAAGTAGGGAAGTGTTATCTCTCCATTTTATAGATGGGGAAACCAGTTCACAAATAGGTGAAGTAGCTCACTGAAGGACATGAAGTAAGTCAGTAGAAGAGCCAGACTGAGAAGCTGTCTCTCCTGATTCCCACTTCAGTGCCTTATCCTCCATTGCATTAACATGTAGCAAGGTATTGGCTGAGGTACCCTTGCAGAAATGAGTGTGAGTGCAGTGATGCCTTTTCTAGCTTAAGAAAAAAAATCAGACACTTCCGTCTCAACTAGTAACTATGTTGGAAGCTGTAATGCAGATAGGAATCAGTCTTCTTATCGCTTGACATTTCTCTGAGTCCAGTTTACAGCGCAGCTTCCCCTGGTGGAAGTTGCACTGGTGGCAGACTCTGGGTCTAAATTTTGTCACTGTACATGTAACCCTGCTGGGTAATCACCACCACTTTCTACAGCATTCGGAGATTTTCATGAATGAGAGGAGGCCCATTCAAATACAGACAAAGCCAAACTCCATTTACTTTTTAAGATGTGACAAGATCAAAGCCCTTGCAGGCATGGCTATAGGTCAGAACTCACCCTTACAGCATGTTCACAGTATCAACTCTTGGTATAATATTTTTAAGTGATTTCATATTAATCCTCTGTATGTCTTAGTGATAATTAAGGCCATGGCTACACTAGAGAGTTGCAGCGCTGGTGAGGGGGTTACAGCGCTGCAACTTAGGATGTGGCCACACTTGCAAAGCACGGCCAGCGCTGCAACTCCCTGGTTGTGTGGGCTCCTGGAGCTGGGGTTGGGGCCCCCAGGGGTTAGTCCCCTGGAGCTATGGTTCGGGCGCTCAGGGGTTGGGCCCCTTGAGCTGGTGTTGGGTCCCACAGGGGTTTGGCCCCTGGAGCTGGAGTTGGGGCCCCCGGGGGTTCGTACAGCTGTGTAGGGCCACACAGCCGGTCGTGCCACGGGTGCAGCGATTCCAGCGCTGGTGATCCAGCGCTGGTCAGCAAGTGTGGACCCCACCAGGGCTTTTATTGACCTCCGGGGTATAAGGAGGTATCCCAGAATTCCTTTCCACAACAAACCGGAAGAAAGGGGGAGCTCGGAGTTCAGCCAAACTGCTTATTTAAAAAACAAACACAGCACCTGTTTGCTGAGCGAGCAGAGGCAGGCAGTGGAATTACTTTGGAATGTTCACAGCTGTTTGCTTGAAGAGAGAAACAGCACGCTCACACGGCAGAGGGGGAGGGGGAAGTCCATGTTGAGCAGATGCTTATCTGGTCTGACGGCTATTTAGGAGTGCATAATTTGCATTTAGTGAATGAGAGAGGGGTGGGGGAATGGGTCAGAACTTTTAAAATGATTGAAGGTAGGCACTGTGTGTTTTCCAGTCCTTAGAACTTGCAAGGCAAGGAGCTGAGAACAGTGTCAGCTCCAAAAATCCATTCTCTCTGTCTCCCCCACGCTCCCTGTCACATTCCACCCCACCCCCTCTTTTGAAAAGCACGTTGCAGCCACTTGAATGCTGGGATAGCTGCCCACAATGCACCACTCCCAACAGCGCTGCAAATGCTGCAAATGTGGCCACACTGCAGCGCTGGTAGCTGTCAATGTGGCCACACTGCAGCGCTGGCCCTACACAGCTGTACGAACACAGCTGTAACTACCAGCGCTGCAGAACTGTAAGTGTAGCCATGGCCTAAGAAAGGAGATTCAACTTTATTTCCATTGACTTTACATAACATCTGTTGACATGAGGAATGCCCCCTTTGCAAACCACAATTGCAATGGTCTTACACAAAGCTTGGAATTGATTGGATACCATTAATTATGCTAAATAATACGTTGGCCTAGACAGGATTGAAATGCCTGTGACATAAGCAGGTCAATACTGTTTGACTCAACACTGAGGCTACATGAAGAATTCATCGAGCTGGCTGGGACCATGTCATAAGCACAGCTAAAATTTACAGCAACCCACCACAGTTAGCAAGAGTTTCTAAATTTATATACACAAGTAAATGAACCATTAGGTCCCTACTGTGCAACTGATTAACTTTAAAAGGGAGGTTGGGATGGAAGTAGAGCTGTGCTATCAAATTACCCCTCTTCAAATTATGTCCTCATTTGCAAAAGAGAGAGATTATTAGTGTACAAAGGCATACAAAATGCAAATGAAAGAGATATACATTACAACGTTTTCTCCTGGGTTTCATTGTAGATGTAAACAGGGTGCAGAGAAGTGACATTTGTGTTCTGAGAAGAGCAGTGAGGATAAAAGAATAAAAATGTTGTTTGAGAAATTAACCACAGATCAGGATTTCTACTGACATACTCTTCCCACACATCTTTGGCCCCAGCTACATACAAATGAGTTATAAATAATTACAGTTATGGTATCAAAGCAAGTCATAATGGGCCAAATTACCTTCAAGTTCTGACTTCAGTGAAGTTACCCCAGATTCACACCCACGTAAATTCTGTGAATGTCAATATATACATGCGAACATGTAAATAAACCCTCAAGCAACTACATTAGCTACATTCATACAGTTTGTGTTTTTCAACCATAATGAACTATAGACATTTTCAGAGCCTGCCCACTGAGATCACCTCCACTATTTCTCAAAGTCTCTGAAGTTAATAGGCATCACTCTCAGCCCCCAAATCTAATAAAAAACTTCAAGACTATGTAGTTCAATTTTTTACAATGTGTCACATGCATTGATCTGAATGTGCTAGGAAATCTGAAAATACAGCAATTTTTGTTTTTCTTTGAAAAATGCTCTGACACTGCCTGGAAGCGTACCTATGTCTGCAAGCAGAAGTAAGTGGAAAGGAGACAACCTTTCCACCAGATTCTGTCTTTTTAATGGTCTAAAGGTGGTTTCTGCATTAGCTACTATTTAATAACAAAATTGCCCATGAGGGAAATCCAAGGTAATCAATCACTGAGCACTAGATCAACACTAAGGAGAAACTATCAGACACTGGGCCAGGTTCTGTTCTTTCCTACTCTGCTATGAATCTCAGCCACTCCATGAACATCTGCAGTTAGAGCTTGGATTTACTCAAGCATAACTAATATCAGATTCTGGCCCAATATACCATGTGTGTTTTGTTTCTTGAATACAGAGAACAGACAATCTTTCTCTGGCTTTACATATTTTGGTTCACTTATACCCCCAATTTATTTAATTTCATTGGAATGGGAAAACAAAAACAAAACAGGTTTCAGCTATTTCAGTTGTGAGCAAAGAATGTCTCCCATACTGTTCTCTGAATAGTTTCTATACTTTTATACTTTTAGGTATGAATTGCCACTAGAAACAACAGCAACTCTCTCACTTGTTACTTTTTAATTCCCCACCTAACAGGATAGCAAGTTTGCAAGATTTTGTGAATTAGCCTAGTAGGATGTAACACTTGTTCAGAGAATTGAAATTGTGTGGTGCGCCCTCTGATGTTAGAAAACAATGATGAAAAATTGATTTTTACATCCCTTCCTCTAAGAGATCAAAAGAATGCAATTTTCTTTAGCCATGTGCATAAGCAACTAGCTCATAAGCCTCTAGTATTTGCTGGGAAAGAGGGTATTTGATATGAGGAAGTAGTACTAGTGAGAATGGTAAATATATATTTGTGACACACAGTTTTTCTTTCTAGCTAGCCAGCTAATGTTCTCTACTCTCCTTTAGATTCCCACTTTTCTTTTTTTCCTCAGCAGACTGTAACTCCCAGATGAATAATAAACAGAGTTTTGCTACAAATAGCCGTAGTGAAATACCACTTCCTCCTCTAGGCTTGATTGCAGGTCTTTTAAAGAAGTGGAGCATAGGTGTGCTGGAGGCATTGCTAATGAGCAACACGTGTTAACAGTTAAAGCCCTGATTTAAAGGTTTGCCTGAGTGAGAGAAAGGCTAGGAATAATGTGGAGATGTGAAAAAGGAAAATGGCCTTTTAAAAACTAGGCATTTTAGGAAATCTGATTTGAGGGCCAAAAGCTGACCTCTTCTGACTGGTTTGGGGTTGTAAAAGAAGAGAGGAAAATAAAATGTATTAAGCAGGCTGAGTCTTTTGAGAGTTTGAAACTGATTTTGTTTGGCTGTTTTTTCCCATGGTTTTTCTATTGTGTATCTGTAAGGCTAAAACTCCCATAATTGGGATAATGGGGATTTAGAGTGAATCTGTTTGTCCTAAGCAGACTATACCCTTCGCAGTGTGTTTCAGAAAGGGAGCAATTACAACCCTGCAGCAGAAGTTAGAGGCAACTGCTTTTTGAAAAAGTAACAAGCATGCGATTGTACCACTAGGAGAATGCAAACCCCAGGCCTTTAAACCTACAAAAGGCTATCTCTGGAACTTTCCAACCTGTAATCATCACTATGCAAGTAGGTCTAGATTATCCATCCACGCAAAAGCCTGTCATCAACTAAATTAACACAAACTCCATGCCAAGCCTTAATTTAAAAAAACCCATCATCTTAGAACCATGACTCCTTATTCCCACAATGAAGGCTAATGGGAGAGAAATAATCAGATCAAAGGAAAAAATAGATTCTGGACACAACTACATGAGTATGGATGAATCACCCCAAAGCTAATATGAAATGGGGACAAGAATGCATTTATACAAAGCAACTTACTACATAAACAGCCAGATAACTTTAAAAAGAACAGGAGTACTTGTGGCACCTTAGAGACTAACCAATTTATTTGAGCATAAGCTTTCGTGGGATACAGCCCGCTTCATCAAATGCATAGACTGGAACATACAGCAAGAAGATATTTATACATACAGAGAACATGAAAAGGTTGAAGCAGCCATACCAACTGTAAGAGGCCAATCAATTGAGATGAGCTATCATCAACAGGAGAAAAAAAAACTTTTGAAATGATAATTGAGATGACCCATAGAAGGTGTGAGGATACTTAACATGGGGAAATAGATTAAATTAGTGTAATGGCCCAACCATTCCCAGTCTCTGTTCAAACTAAAGTTAATTCTATCTAATTTGCATATTAATTCAAGTTCAGCAGTCTCTCTTTGGAGTCTGTTTTTGAAGTTGTTTTGTTGTAAAATTGCCACCTTCAAGTCTGTCACTGAGTGGTTAGAGAGGTTGAAGTATTCTCCTACTGATTTTTTAATGTTATGATTCCTGATGTCAGATTTGTGTCTATTTATTCTTTTGTGTAGAGACTGTCTGGTCTGGCCAATGTATGTGGCAGAGGGGCATTGCTGGCGCATGATGGCATATATCACATTGGTAGATGTGCAGGTGAATGAGCCCCTGATGGCGTGGCTGAAGTGATTAGGTCCTATGATGGTGTCACTTGAATAGATATGTGGACAGAGTTGGCATCGGGCTTTGTTGCAATGTTGTATGGTGTGCGATTGCTGGTGAGTATTTGCTTCGGGATAAGGGGCTGTCTGTAAGCGAGGACTAGTCTGTCTCTCAAGATCTTTGAGAGTGAGGGATCATCTTTCAGGATAGGTTGTAGATCTTTGATGATGTGCTGGAGAGGTTTTAGTTGGGGACTGAAGGTGACGGCTAGTGGCGTTTTGTTATTTTCTTTGTTGGGTCTGTCCTGTCTCAGTTGACTTCCCTCTTACAGTTGATATGGCTACTTCCACCTTTTCATGTTCTCTGTATGTATAAATATCTTCTTGCTGTATGTTCCAGTCTATGCATCCGATGAAGTGGGGTTTAGCCCACAAAAGCTTATGCTCATATAAATTTGTTAGTCTCTAAGGTGCTACAAGTACTCCTGTTCTTTTTGCGGATACAGACTAACACGGCTGCTACTCTGAAACCAGATAACTTTGATAGCTTTAGCCTTGATGCATGGTACTAATCGTCAAATCCTTCTCTCAGTTCCATTCCACCAGTTTAAAGTGCCTGTACTGATTTCTGTGGAGAGAAAAGTTGGGTGAGGTAATATCTTGTACTGGGCCAACTTGTGTTGGTGAAAGAGACAAGCTTTCAAGATCTGAAGAAACTCTGTGTGAGCTTGAAAGCTTGTCTCTTTCACCAACAGAAGCTGGTCCAATGAAAGATATTACCTCACCCACTTTGTCTCTCTAATATCCTGGGACCAACACAGCTACAACTACACTGCAAACAATTTCTATTGAATCACCCCAGACTTAACCTGGTTTAACTGAGAGCAAAATATGACCCTAAGCTTCTAATTGCTGCATTTTAAAACATTCCCTCGTATTCTTCTTTACATGCTCAGTGCTTCCAACTTCCCCAGTGCATTAATCTCCTTCCCTCCTCTCTTAAATCTGACTCACCATAGGATTCTTTATTGTTCAGAGCCCTGGGTGGGAGGTTGTTTTGCCACTAGATTGGCTAGCTGTTCATGCCCTTTAAAAATGTCTTGGTCTTTTTTAACAGAGGAACAGACAAGAACATGAGCAGGCAATGAGCACTGATGTTAAGCTATCCTTCATTATGTGTATTTTGAACTCTGGAATTATCTTTGTTCAGAGGAATCCAGAAGCCTCCCATTAGGCACATAATTTTGAGAATACTATATCATGAAAGAAAATTTCTCCTTTACCCTAGCCAGCGATTAGTTTATGACCTGGCCTGTCAGCATTAATAGACTTTCTACTTGTACCATAGCTACTGTGACTGATGATGCTATTCTTAGCCCTATAAGTGTCTTATTGTATTTTAAACCAAGGTAAGCTATATGCCTCCACAATACTTCGGTGATTGGTCTTTTCGAATTCACCACTACGAACATTGTGACTGCAGTATTGTTTTATATTTGTATTGTAACAACACCCAGTGCCATAATCAGAAGCTAGGCCTCGTTGAGAGGAAAGGTGGTCAGTGATTAGGGCAGTAGCCTAGGACTTAGGAGACCCATGTTTAATTCCCTGTTGCACCACCCATGTCCTGTGGGACTGTAGTCAAGTCACTTAGGCCCAGAGCCTAACAGATATTTAGCAGCCTAACTCCCATAATTTGGGTGTTGTGAGGATAAACCTATTAAAGATTATGAGGTGCTCAGATATTATGGGGACAGGGGCCATATAAGTACCTTAGATTGTGCAAGCCATGGCACAAACATAGGCTCCAAAACTGCAAAGAACTCTCTAGGCAGATCCATTCCCCACTGAAGGCAATGGGGCTCCCTGAGTGTGTGTGACTCTGCTCGTTTGCAGCACGTTGCACAAACAGGGTCAGAGTAGTAGATGCTGTGATTGCCCCAAACGGCTCACAATTCATGAAGATGGGAAGCATACAAAGGGCAGGGGACCGACCAATCAGATATATACAATTGTACATATGTTTGTATTCATGTTTGTAAGCAAATGTACATATGTTTGTATTCAGATTTGTGATTACATAAATATTGACTTTCCCCCTATTGCCATTTAACTCACATCCCTCACCCTAGTTATTAACATTCACTGGCTGTTTTTCTTGTAGGCATCACAACAAAAGTCAGTTCTGAGAAGGGACTTGAAGGAGAGGACAATAGTCTTACATGTAGTTCAGGGAGGCCTAGATAGAGCAACAGTAGAGATGGTATCTACAGCACTAAATCCTTCTCCACACAAACCCATTTGCAGAAGCACAGGTTCCTTGTTGACTGCCTTGTTACATGGTTTCAGCCACACTGAAAGCAAGGATGTCAGACTGATTGCATAGGATCCTGCTGTAAGAGCAGAAGTGTTGTAAGCAAAACACGGGAAGACATTCTTCCATTCTACTCAGCACTAATAAAGCCTCATTTGGAGAATTGTGTCCAGTTCTGGGCACCACTCTTCAGGAATGATGTGGACAAATTGGAGAAAGTCCAGAGGAGAGCAATAAAAATGATCAGAGGTCTAGAAAACATGATCTATGAGGAAAGACTGAAAAAAATGGGTTTGGAGAAGAGAAGATTAGGGGTGGGGGAACGACGTGACAAACATGATAGCAGTTTTCATGTACATAAAAAGTTGCTATAAAGAAGAGGGTAATAAATTGTTTTCCTTATCCACTGAGGACAGGACAAGAAGTAATGGGCCTAAATTGCAGCAAGAGAGATTTAGGTTAGGTAGTAGGAAAAGCTTCTTAATGATAAGGGTAGTTAAACACAGGAACAAATTACCTAGGGAGACTGGAATATCCATCAATGGAGATTTTTAAGAACAGGCTGGACAAACATCTGTCAGGGATAATCTAGATAATATTTAGTCCTGGCTCAGTGCAGGGGATTAGATTAGATGATCTCAAGGTTCCTTCCAGCCCTACATGTCTATGATTCTTTCCCTGGGCCACCCATAACTCTACTCAGGTGGCTTCAAGGTCATTCATTACAATTCATGATATGGCAGTTGAGTGGAAGAAGGATAGATTGTATTTTCAGTTTCAGAAAATGTTACCTACTTCTCTGCCAAGATAACTATGGGCAGTTAAGTCAAATGAGACCATACAGCTGGAGGACAAGAAAACACTAATAAACAATTTAAAAAGAGAAAAGTATTCTATTTGGGGAACTGTTGGCTCCTGAGTTGGATGTGACACAACACTCTGCCATCTGTTTATCTCACTACAGTACAGACGGGAGTAGCTGAGGTCCTATAATAACACATGCATATAGAGAAAATGAGTAGTTGGATGATTTATTACTGTTCTGCAGTCTGATTGCTTCGGTGCTGATGGATGTAGCAAAGACAAGCTTTTCTGTTCTCTCCAATCATTTTTTAAGTTGAGTTTAGTGATCATGAAAGGTGCCAGAATGACAGCACAGAAACATGGATGCCTGGACTTATCCATATAACACTTATAGACCTGACTAGTTGGGACCAACTCAGGGCTGGCGCTACCATTTAGGCAGCCTAGGCAATCACCTAGGGCGCCAGGATTATTGGGGGGGCGGCATTTTGCCGGGGGGGGGCAGGCAGCTCCGGTTGACCTGCCGCAGGCATGCCTGCAGAGGGTCCGTTGGTCCGCAGCTCCAGTGGAGCTGCCGCAGTGATGCCTGCGGATGGTCGGCTGCTCACATGGCAGCAGCTCCACCGGAGCCATGGACCAACGGACCCTCCGCAGGAATGACTGTGGCAGCTCCAGCAGAGCCACGGTATCAGCGCGGGGGGCGGCGAAATGGCCATGCGCCTAGGGCGTGAGAAACCCTGGCTCCGGTCCTGGACCAACTGTAGGGTGACAGTGTAATTCAGGGGTCAGGTTGTGGCTAGCTCCCTGCACAAGCAAATATGTGGTGGGGATGGAAGGGTGCAAGGAAATTATTTCAATGAGCGTTAGCCACCTAACCTGCTGAGGCACTTTTGAAATTCCCACTAAGGGCCTATCTGCATATTTAGGTACCTTTAAGTGCCTTTGAAAATCTGGCCCACGGCCCCACCTTGAGCTCCCACTGCAGGTTGACACAATTAATCCTACCTCTGCATAGTCATTCAGCCCCTAGACTCCCTGATGAGATTGCCACCAAGGGGACAATGGTGACAATGTCCTCTAGGAATTGTTCTAAGACCACCACTTCATTTTACAGGCTGTAAATCACCAAGTAGCCAACAGTGACATTGAAGTAGTGTGGAGCTACAGGGGTTGGGGTGCTCTAGATTATAGCTACCTCCCAGGCAGCCCACTGATGGTAAGGATACTGTGGGATATGTCACTATCCTCCAGAGTATCAGGGACCTGCAAAGTACAAGGTAAAAGCTGTAGGCAGTGGCATAAGGCCTCTCTTGAAAAGAGGATTTTGTGTTCTTGTCATGCCCAGCTTTACAAGGAGTAAAACTCTCAGGTCTTGGTTCTTAGGTCTGGCCAAACTATGCTTGGTCCAGGACTCCCATTAGTGTATGTGTTTGGTTTATGGGGTCAAAAATGGCTTCCTGTCACCTTTCCAGCCCACCCAACCCTTGGATAAACTGTGTTGGTCCCTATATAGCTTACAACATCCTCAGGGAGCCTTTAATTCATGCCTGGGTTCCCACATCCCCAGTGGGCTAGTCCCACAGCCCCAAAGGCTAGTCTGACAGATAGTCCAGCCATGTCCCCATTGCCTGCCTACTCATCTTTGTATAGCTACAAAATGAGGTTGCATAGAAAGGGCATAATGGCGTTACACCAGCTAATGATCCACTCAGCCTCAGGACAATCTTCAACTGCCAGGTAAGCTGGTTTTGCATTGCAAGAATGGCACAAAAGGGCCTTAATAGATGAGAGACTCTGTTCTTTTATCACTGGGGAGAGCAGAGGTTTCATCTGGGAGAAGTGCTTTCAGCATAATAAAAGAAAGGTCCTCTCAAATCACTCCCAGGCACTAAGGGCCAGATTTTTAATTGTATTGTGGTAGCTAATGACGGAGATGAGTTCTTAGTGGGATTAAAATAAATAGGAGTTAGGTGCTACTGAAAACCCTACTAGGCATCTATCTGTATCTTGAGGCAGCTTGATACCTTTAAAAATCTGCCCCTCAGATACCTCTGTGGTGGACATAATACAAAGTGAAATAGCTTTCCGGAAGTTTCTGAAGTTATAGGAATTTCTTATTTAAAACCAAGCTCCTCAGCTTCTAGTTAGCTATCTAGAAATACAGCAAAGTCATTCTAAAAAGAACGAGAGAACTTGGAAGATATAATTTATATAGAGAGAATTAACTTTAGATGGGACTGAAATTAAATGACAAAATAACCATACAGGCCTCTAACATCCTTTACTATCACTTACAACTTGCAATACTGAAAATAAGTTACCTTTGTATTTTTCTATTCTTCTTTTTCTGAGGCACATAACTCTCATTGCTTTTAAATTGTACCTGCTGCAACAGTATTATTTTTCATGTGCTTTTTTTTAATGTATTGATATGTCTCACATTAGTCTAGATCTCAGCAAGATGTCTGTTTTCTCTCACTGCCTACATTTTTCTTCACAAACTCTCTTTCAGCCTTTCTGTTAGATGATGCTTAAATATCCTGTGGGAGTCATAACAGATGATGCTCAAGTACCCTAAAGGAGACGTGGGAATGCATTTCTACAATCCCTCTCAAACATTTTCCTTTTAAATGTGCTTTTTGCCCCTCTATTAAGTGAAAGTCTTTTATGGTGAATTTCATTTTTACAGCTTCTCTCCCTTTATTGTAATGAGATGAAAGCATTTAAAGTGAACTCCTGATTCAAATTAGAGGAATTGACAATCAATTGAATATATAAATCATTTCAAACAAACCTGATGAGTACTGTCCTTTCATAGTGATCTTTAGTACTTATCTAGCCCTCATAACATTACCAAAGTATCTGAGCACCTCATAATCTTTAATGCATTTATCCTTACAACAGCCTTGCAAGGTAGGAAAGTCCCCATTTTACAGATGAGGAACTGAGGCACAGAGAGACTATGGCCCAGTTTCACAAAGGAAAGTAGGAGCCTAAATCTCAGACATTGGTACCTAGGTCCCAGTTTTGGTTCCACTTGTGATCCACAAAACTCCTGTCAAGCCCAGTAAGCACCTAAACTCTCTTGGCGTCAAAGGTAGCAGGATAAAAGTTTCCTAGATGCCTGTGTTCCTGCCTCTGGGCATGTGCACAACTTCCTTCCTCTAGGCATCCTCCTGCCTAAGCTCCAGAGCGATTCACAAACCAGGAAAGACAGGCAGCTGAATGCCAAAGTCATGTACAGGGCCTGATCTGGAGGGTGCTCAGAGGGGTCCATTCAAAATTTGACCATTGAAAGAGGTGGCAGTGTCCACCTTATAACTCTTTGCCCAGTGGATAGAGCACTCACCTGGAAGGTGGAAGAAGACCCAGGTTCAATTTCCAACTCCTGCTCTGTAAGAGTGGGAGAAAGGATTCAAACAGGGCTCTTCCACCCTTCAAGAGCATGCTGTAACCACTTAGCTATGGGATATGCTGACATGAGGCTTCTTCAGTTTCTCCTGCTGCAGCTATTCCACTGTAGAGAAATAATGAAAGAGTGATTAGAGCAGGAGGACTGGACCCAGGGTCTCCCACCTTCCAAATGGGTGCCCCAACCACTGGGCTACAGTGTCAGAGTCATTCTCATTATCACTGGCTCAATCACTTTTTCATTATTTATCCACAGTGGAACAACTTCCACAGGAGAGACCTGCTGAGGGAACCCCAATCAGAATATGACATAGGTCAGTGGTTAGAGCACTCTCCTGAGAGATCCCTGTTTGAATCCTTTCTCCCCCACCCTCTAGCAGAGAGAAGGGAATTGAACCTGGGTCTCCTACAGCCCAGGTGAATACTCTAATCACTGGGCTAAAAGTTATAAGGAAGGTCGTGGCACTATCTCCTCCAGCTGTTTGTGTGGAGCAAGTCAGTGTGCCTAACTCATTCCCACAAGAAACATGTAAGGCGCCCAACTCCAAGTGGCTGATTACTGTTTGAGAATTGCTAAGCAGAACTAAGTGCCTCCCTGCAACCCAGATTTAGGTTCCTATCTCAGAAAAGGACAGAGCTTAGCACTCACCCCTCTCATTGCAATCTCCTCACCTCGCATGTTGCCTTTCGAGGTGCCCATCTCACTGAAGAGGGAGTCAAGGTACCAAACTCAGCTTTGCAAATCAGAATGTTCTTCCTGTGCTTTTCTAAGTTCTGTGGAACACTGTGTTGCAATACCTACGTCCCTTCCTGGATCCCACCCAAAGGGACTTGTTCAAGGTCACACAGGAAGGCTGTAGCTGCACAGGGAATCAAACGCAGAGTCCCCCAGTCCCAGGGTAATACCAGTGGGCCATCCTTCTTTTTCCTGAACATTTCTTAGCCCCTAACTTTATCCGTTATATCATATTTTATAAATACATTTGTCCAATGGACAGATATGACTCAGCTGCACAGTGCGCACATTCATATACTCAGTAAAATAAAGGAATTATTGCCCAGGAATATGGGCAATTTCCTGATAATGACTGGCCATATATTTATGTGCTATGTGCCACTGTATGCTAATAGAGTGCTGTAAATACATAACTATTCATCTCCACTAAATGAAGGGTGTTCTGAGGGTCAACAAGAGCTAAGTTACGTGATTATTAGGAACTTTGTGTTTAAAGAACCGCGGATGCATTTGAGAACAATGCACTGCCAGTTATGTTGTCTGTGTGTACTCTCGCATTTTAAGCAGTGTGAGGACATTTGCATGGAAGTGGGATTTTTATTAGTGGTATCATTTTAGAGCTTAATTCCAATCAAAGTCCTGAATCTGAATGCCAGGTGATCTTTAAACCCCTAAACCCACAAGGGGATCAAGTGTTCCAGATTATAATGGACTGAACCAAAACTCCAAATGCTTTGCTTCCTAAACTTCGGAGTGTTTCAAACCCAGAAACAAATCTGAATTTGGTGGCTGGAGCCTACTTATGTTCTTAACAACTCATTAGTTCTGACTTCTTATTGTCCATGTGAATCACTTCGCTGGACTTTCAGGGCCTCCTGATCCCCAGGGAGGATTCACCCTGATAGAGAGCAGGCAGTGCTACCATTGAACCAATTCCTTGGGAGGCTGTGGAGACAAGAGGTGAGGGGAAGGGAAGAATCTTTATTTTTGTGGGCCAGCCTTCCTAGAAGCCGGAGTGACAGAAGTTGTTTGGAGGGATGTCTTGAATCAGGCATTCCTTTTTCTGCCCCAGTCTTCCTGGCCTTCTGTGCTCCCTTAACATCCACTGCATCCTCCCACCGCATCCTCCCCTTCCAGACAACCCAGCACAGTAACCCTATATCACACAGACTGGAGTGGCTTATGACCATGAGCCACCCCAGACTGGTGGTCTGTTCTATAGTTAGATTTCACCAAGCTAGTAACAAATGTGATCTCCTGGATCACTGTATTAACAGTCTTACCATGAAGTCACAGACAGTCCCCTTAGATCAGTGGTGGGCAACGTGCAGCCCATCAGGGTAATCCACGGGTGGGCTGCCAGATGGTTTGTTTATATTTACATGGCCGCCCACAGCTCCCAGTGGCCACAGTTTGCCATTCCTGGCCAATGGGAGCTGTGGGAAGCGGTGTGGGCCACAGGGACATGCTGGCAGCTGATTACTCTGAGTGGTCGCATGTGGCTCACGCTTTGCAGGTTGCCCACCACTGCCTTAGACTCTCCAGTCTATATTGCCACTCAGTCAAACTGGACTTAGTGATAATGGTCACTAACACCAAAAATCACACCACATTCTGGTTGCTTCCAGTCCTAAGAGACCAGTCACTTACCCCAGATCAACTGGTACGCTAGATCTTACACCAAAGACAAATCCAGTAGCCTATCCTGTTAGAAACTATCTAAAGGTTTAATAACTAGGAAAAAAAATATGAGAGTTATTTACTGGTTATTTCAATCAGACATATACACACAAATGAGTTACACATCTAAATTCTAAGAGTGACAGCTTTGTAGTGATCCATCAATCAAAGTGTCTTGCAGCGTGGACCCAGGAGGCTGCCCCCTAGGGATGTCTGGCATCAGTTCAGAGTCTCTGGCCATGTCAGAGTTCAAACAGCCAAAAAGATGGAAAATTTTCCTGTGATTTTCTTTTATTTCCTTCATTCAGCTTCCAAGTCCACAGGACAAGCTTCCTTGTAATAGCATTTCCAAGGTGCAATAAGGCCATTAACCAATCCCTAGCATAGCTATGTTCATTAATGGCCCATCTGATTTTAATGTCCCCCTGGATATGCAGGAGGACAATTCCTGTGCCAAGTTCAAAGCAAACATTTTCAAAGTTATAAAGCAAAATGTTCATATTTTCTTACAGCGTGGACATACTAGTAAGATTAATGTATGCAGCAATTTACAAGCATTTCATAGGTTCTAAACACTAAATACATTCCTATAAGACAAATACCTATTCTGAGCAAAACTAACATGCACATGAACTGGTCTGGTCTCCAGCTATGAGTTTATTCGTTCTTATGCCTGTAGCCTGGGCAAGAGCTGACTTCTGGCCTGTCAGCATCATACCCTATGCCTAGGTTTGCACTAGGTAAGAGCCCTGACTGAACCTAACCCATTACCCTCTACAGGGATGCAGCAGAGCAGGGAGCTGCACACAAAACTGACTGGGAGCAAGGCGAGGCACATGTTGTGTTCAGTAAAGGGCTGTAACAGAATACTCTCCGTATCCACCACACACAAAGGACACAGGAGGAAATGTGCCTCAGAGGGGTTATGGCAGATATGGCAATTTCCTGTAGTACAGTAAGACCTCCCAAAGATATTAAGTTTATGTATCATTGTGGGCCAGGGATTGTATGTAGTTCCAAGGGGGAGAGTGACCACAGCTCCTACAGGAATTAAGAACAGTGGGGAGTGATTAGGAAAATTCACAACAGGTTGTAACACCTCCAGAGAGCCACCCACTTGGGGTGGCTCCCCTATATTGGTTGAAACTGGATTCTGAAGACACCAACAGCCAAAGAAAGGACTTTTGATTAACTAGCCTAAGGTTAAACTGACTCAGGGCCTTCTTTCAGATTCAGCAAATGGATAGGACCTGCTCTCCTGGGGGCAGGGAAGGGGGTCCAAATCCTTCCTGGGAAGAGTTGGACAGACTTTGGCCTTCTGAGGCCCCATCAGACTGATGGGTAACCTGTAGTAAAGTTTTAGTATGTGTATTGGAACTTCTATTGATTTTATATGTTTACTCTGTAATGCTTTCACCTTATAAATCAATGTGCTTGATTATAAAGAGCTGTGTGATAACTTATAACTCTGGGCAATTACAGCTGTGCATAGCCTCGGAGGAGAAAGCAAAGCACAGACCCAGGCCTGTTCAGGCAGTCTGGCATACTAGGGAACTGACAGTGTAGGTGGGAATTGTGTAGCCTGGGAAAACCCCTTTCAGGAGGGAGAGTGACATGGGTCTTCGCTTAAAAGAGGTGATGGCTAAGGATCTAGAAGCCGAGACTGGGTGTCATTACTGGACCTCAGAGGGGGAATACAGGTGCAGTTGCCCTGACCCATGTTAGGGAACACAGGAAGAGACATGCGTCAGAGAGGTGTCCCCAATGTATAATGCCTTTTGGAACTACTTCTGGGACAGTGCAGTTTCAGAAGTGCCCCTTGCTCAGGGCTGTCTAACAGCAAACTCTATCCTTAAAGAAGCAAAGCTCATGTTTTCACTGGGACTCTAGAAATAGAGAGCAAGTAAAATAAAAATACAGAAAAGAAGTTAAACACAAACAACATTATTTCCAAAGCTTTTTCCAGTTTCCAAAGTTTTCCATAAGGTGTCAGTGGCTCATTAATTACCAAATTGTAATCTCTGAGGCAGCATTTGTCATCTTCTAACACAGTGTTTGTTATTTAATTGCAGAGCAGAGGTCTGTAAAACAAAGAGTGTGATATCAGGTAAGCCAAGTATGTCCTAATCTATATTCTCTCAACAGCTGTTCTATCTAGCGTGATGGTTTTTGGGAACTTGTTGCAAGTCAGGTCTGTTTTAACCACTTAAAATTTTTTCAGCCTCATATGAAAAACTAAACTGGAATAGCTACTTATTTCCAATGTTAACAATAGCACTTGCTTTTCCTTGACATATATGTCATGGAGTTTAAGGCAGAGGGGACTACCAGGGCATCCATGCTGGCTTCCTGTAGATCAGAGGCCACCAACACCATCCAGTACCTGCACACTAAACCCAACAATCAGAATGAGATCAGAGTATTACAGCCCAGTGGAGACTAGACTATTCTGTGCTACAGGCAGAGGATAGAAGGTGCATCAATGCCCTAGGTCCCTGCAATGGCAGAGAAAGGTTAAGTGAGGTATACCCAGATGATCCTGGCAAATGACTTGCACCCCATGCTGCAAAGGAAGGTGAAAACCTCCCAAGGTCACTGCCAATGTGACCTGGGGAAAAATTCCTTCCCGACCCCACATATGATGATCAGTTGGACCCTGAACAAGAACGAGCCAGTCAAGCAGGTGTGAGAGAGAATGCATGGTGATATCTCAGAGCCCTGGCTCTCCTGTGATGTTTTGAAAGAAAGAGACCAAAAAAAACCACAAAAAAACCAGAATACATCGGGGAAAAAATCTTTCCTGGCTTCTGCTGGTGACTAGCTTAAGCCCTGAATGATGAGATTATAGCAACATCTGACTGATCCCTGCCCCCTGCCATCGCAGGCAACCTTATCAAATAATCCCACTCATAAATTTGTGCAGCTCTCCCTTAAAAAGTAGTTAGGTTGCTTGTCCCCACAACTCCTATTGGGAGGCTGTTCCAGAACCTCACCCCTAAATGGTTAGAAACCTTCTAATTTCCAACTTGAATTTGAGTTTCTGCCCGTTTGTTCGGGTGCCAATACTGTCTGTTAGCTTAAATAGCAATATGTATTTGAAGGACCAAAATTTTCAAAGGTTTTCACGAGTGAGTTACACAAAACATTCCTGCAGCCAGTGCAGGGTCATAACCCCCCATTTCTCCATACAAGCAGGCATTTGTAAATGTCCACTTTGCCTGCATGCAGAAATGCAGGGTATTGCCCATATAACGGGTGCCTGGGCACTTTGCATGAAAAACCCCTTGCATAGTGTTTTGAAAACTGAGCACTGACTAGGCTTACTTTGCCACGTTATTGCCAGCCATTCAATGTTTTCCTGACCTCACCCGTAATCAGCATTAATATACAACAGGTATATCTGTTTCAACAATGCAATCCTAGCGTTTTATTAATAGTTGACTCACAAACAGAAACAACTAACTACATCTTTGTCCTCCCACTCCCAGGTCTATTACCTTAGGTAACTAATAACCCGAGGTTATTTTTTATTATTATTTTATTTTAATGTTAGCAAAAAAGATTCCATCTGTTTGTG
Organism: Gopherus flavomarginatus; assembly: GCF_025201925.1. Classification (NCBI taxonomy): domain Eukaryota; kingdom Metazoa; phylum Chordata; order Testudines; family Testudinidae; genus Gopherus; species Gopherus flavomarginatus. The sequence continues at coordinate 19,384,180 of NC_066623.1, forward strand.
ATAAAAGCAATGACTGACATTGTTTCAAAGCAGATTTAGAAATAAGCTTGGTCCTGACATTTATTTGGCATGTGGGTGTTGTTTATTGCCTAGCAATTAGAACTTATATTAACATAATACAACTCCTCAACTTCAAAAATCTTTGAGAGCTTTCCGTGCACAGATTCCCAAGAGTTCTCCCCTGCTCTCTTCCCTTTGTCTTTTCGCTTTCCCACCTCCACACCCATCCACCCACATTCCTTTAAATGTGCTGTTTCAAATTTAGAGTTCAAGAAACTTTGTTTAAATCGAAGTCATGACAGATATTTGCTTCTAGGGCAGAAGCAGCTTACAGCACCTGTATTTTAAACCAAATTAAAACACAGCTTTTTAGTCTTCAGAAACTTTTGTTCCTCTAAAAGTATTTTGTTTACCTGGTGTAAGCCCCGTGTGGATACATTATTGTCAGTTTAAACGAGGCCTATTTCGGCTTAGTGCAAATTGATTAGAAACTGGTTTAAGCTAAATTGAAATAAGAAATAAGCCACTATTAAACTTCAATAAGTGTGTCCACACAGGCATTTCCACTGGCCACTAAATTGAATTAAAAACTTATTTAAATCAAACTGGTGCAACTTTCTCATGTACATATGGTCCAAGTCAATGTTGAATTCTAGGGTCCAGTCCACCACTGGCTCACTGTGTTCAAATCCATGGAATGGCATGTGCTACGCGCATGATCACTTTGTCCCTGCATCTCCAGAGATGGCTACATCACTGTACCCATTCTCTATGGCTAGCTGCTAAGTTGCAGTTGCTTTATTATATTCTTCTCCCTGTTGGCCAGAAAACATAACACCAATTTACTGCTTTTGAAAAACCATTGCTATTGATTCAAAACTCCTGCCTCAAGTCAACACATTCTACTCTTCAAGGGCAAATATTCGCTAGGTGTCTATCAAAGGTTTTGCTCAGACAGTTAAATTAACAAACTTTTAATAGTGTTTAATCAATTTGAGCACAAATAAATATTGACCCCTCTTGTTGAGTGCTTGCGGAGGGTTGAAAGCTATTCAGATCAGTTAGTAGATTCCTGTTTTATCAAACTGTGCACTTTTACTATTTGAAACCATGTCCAGCTTCTCTAAAAGAGCCTTGAACATGAGAGATCAATGCTGGTCTTTATCTTCAAACAACCATAATTCATATGAGAACAAAATGGCTTCCAGAACAAAGCAGCCCACAACCTACTCCTAGGGCAAATCATGCACTATCAGGCAGTGATTCCTTTCACAAGTAGTATCACCATAAAGTTATATGCAACTGCTCTGAAAGGCACTATAAGGCCATGGCTACACTAGAGAGTTGCAGCGCTGGTGAGGGGGTTACAGCGCTGCAACTTAGGATGTGGCCACACTTGCAAAGCACGGCCAGCACTGCAACTCCCTGGTTGCAGCGCTGGCTGTACACTCGGTCGAGCCTCGGGTGTAGGGATTCCAGCGCTGGTGATCCAGCGCTGGTCAGCAAGTGTGGACGCCCACCAATGCTTTTATTGACCTCTGGGGTATAAGGAGGTATCCCAGAATTCCTGTCCACAACAAACCGGAAGAAAGGGAGAGCTCGGAGTTCAGCCAAACTGCTTATTTAAAAAACAAACACAGCTCCTGTTTGCTGAGCGAGCGGAGGCAGGCAGGGGAATTACTTTGGAATGTTCACAGCTGTTTGCTTGAAGAGAGAAACAGCACTCTCACACGGCAGGGGGGCAGGGGGAAGTCCGTGTTGAGCAGTTGCTGATCTGGTCTGACGGGTATTTAGAAGTACATAATTTGCATTTAGTGAATGAGAGAGGAGTGGGGGAAGGGAGTTAGAACTTTTAAAATGATTGAAGGTAGACACTTTGTGTCTTCCAGTCCTTAGAACTTGCAAGGCAGGGAGCTGAGAACAGTGTCAACTCCAAAAATCCATTCTGTCTGTCTCCTCCACGCTCCCTGTCACATTCCACCCCACACCCCTCTTTTGAAAAGCACGTTGCAGCCACTTGAATGCTGGGATAGCTGCTCACAATGCACCACTCCCAACAGCGCTGCAAGTGCTGCAAATGTGGCCACACTGCAGCGCTGGTAGCTGTCAGTGTGGCCACACTGCAGCACTGGCCCTACACGGCTGTACGAACACAGCTGTAACTACCAGCGCTGCAAAACTGTAAGTGTAGACATGGCCTTATCTTCAGAATCTCTATGCCCACCAGTGAAGTGACTGTCAAACAAGTTTGTTTTCTAACAGACACAAAATTGATATTCAGTTTTGATCATAGTTGTGGGATTCATTTTAGCCCTTTGGAGGGAGGCTAATAAGATATGAAAGTCACAAGTGAGGAATCCAATTTTTCTGCCAGAGCAAAGCTGGGTTTTATTGTATTAGGATGCTGTGTCTCTTTCCATGTCTTTGGCAACAAACTAAAGTAACTTATGCAGACAGAGGGTGGCTAATTTGATGTGAAAGTGGCTAATGTGAGGCGATTGTGATGCTGTTTTGCAGTAGAAGGAAGAGTGACAGCTAACAAATAATCTAAATGGTGGTCCTTCTATTTTGGCCTCATCTTCAGGGCCATTCCTTTTCCTGAGTTCTAACTCTATGCTTCTGCAGTTCGCCAGCAGGAGTCTGAGGTACCTGACATGCGAGTGATATCCAAGATATCACAGCTGTTTCCTATCCTAAGTGCAGAGGAAAAGAGATATGTCAAATAGCTCTGTACAGTAACAGATATAAAATATTGGCATTTTAATGGTAACCTCCTAAACAGAAAGAATTAGGCATATCTGAGCTATGGGAGTTTTTCTGAGTAAGGACTAAAGCCCCAAGCTAAAAATTAGAGGTCCAGACTCTTAGCTGGTGTAAATCACATAAATGCATCGAGGTCTGAGCTATGCTGATTTATGCCAGTTGAGGTTCTAGCTCAGAGAGAGGATATTAGTTTTTAGTCTGTAGTTAGCAGGCTTGATGAGTGCAACATCAGCCATTTGCAAATATCCTTTGCCATTTGTGCCTGATGATTTCTCAGGGGAGCTCCACCCTATTTCTTGATCATGAATAAATCATTACTTCCTCACTAGTGTCTCAAAATTAATGATCCCTCGTCTATACAGAGGACTTTATTTTGCTAAATGTTGTAACTTGCAGCTCTTGGGAAGTGGATAGCACTTGCTTGGCTCTAGAATAGGTTTGCTTTGCTCCTTATGGAATACTATAGCAGTGGAAAACTGCATAGAATTCTACCCTGGGGAAGTTTATGTCATCAGGGGTACTTCTTGCAGAATAAAGGCACAAGCTAGTTCTAGGTGAACCAGTTCTGATAAAAGAGAAAGCAATCTTGTTTTACCAAAATCTCCAATCAACACTCGTTAAGACTTTCTGGAGATTCAGAAAAGTTTGATTACATTGTTTGTCCATTTTGGTGCTCCTCTGCAATTCCTGCTTCTAACTGGGAGTGGAAGTGCTGGAACACTGTGAGTAAAGCGATTATTGAGACATTTCTACCTGGATTGGAACCAAGAGGTCACTGGAAATCTCCTGTGAGTTTTCCAATACAATTTTGCAGGCCCAAGAGGCGTGAAGGCTTTGGAAAATGTCGTTTAAATAACTTGGTGGTTAGAATCCCAAATGAACATAATCTCGCAAATTCTGAGTTTCACTTACCACCGGTGGAATCTGATTTCTGGTATAAATGCTGAATTGTATTGGTCAGCATTTTTGCTTATGTCTGTCATAAGATGACATAACACAAAAGTACAGGATGAGGCCAAACTGCAAAGTTCAGGTACAGATCTTAACTTTTCCAAAATTTCAGAGTGTTTGGATCCAGGGTTTTGTGAATGGTATTTCCATGCACAAAAAGCAACCATGTATTTTCTTCCTAAAATAACTGGATAGGTCAACTATTGTCAGCTCTAGAGATTTTATTGTGAGATTTGCAATATTTGATTATTTTTTTAAAGGCCACTCTTGGAGTCATGTGAATACTTGAGATTCTCAGGTTTCATTGTTTTTAAAGTAAGTTTCTAGCCTTTATGGTTGCAGAGAAAAGCTTGAAAATGTAACCTTTCTGTACCCTAAAGGTTCAGAAACAAGAAGAGAACCAGAATCCAAAATGTATTTTTTAAAAATCTCATAATTTTTAAGACAGTCTTATGAGTGTGAAGGACCTAATTCATGATTTTTTAATACATAGGGGTGTTAATACTGAAGAAAGAACAGAAGTAAGATTTCCATGGGAGAGCACAGGATATATGTCTCCTGTGTAACAGGCAGCAGCAACTCCAAGAAAAAAAACCCAAAACTGCTGTCTTTGCAAGCAGGAAGAGCTATTAGAAATATAAAGGTGCAGTACACAGAAAACGAAAGTATTACAGTTTTATAACTATATGCACGCTACCTCAGTTCATTAGAAAAGCAGTTCATTATCAAAACTAGAGCCATCTCAGGAGTTTAGATCCAGGCCTGACCTTTTCCAAAGTCCTTAGTTGTTTTTATCTGGGGTTCCTATGTAGCTAATTTAAGTCTAGCTGTAAAGTAGGAACCTGGATTAAAAGTACAACAGGGGGTGGGAGGGATTGAAAGTTAAAGGTTTTCTTTAATTTCTATATAAATGTAATTCAATAGATTGAAGTTACATATTTATAACCATTAAAGAATAAACAATACAGAATGGATAAAATATTCAGAGTAAACAATTTCATGACTGACTTCTGTAACTATAATATCATGTATAGCCTCTCATTTCTATGTCTGTTTTATAAATCTAAATCTAGATTTGAGTTTGAATTACATAAATCTCACCTTTGATTTGTAAAAATTGTCATTACCTTTAACCACATGGGTTTGAACTTATTTTTTTAAACACTCGATTTAGTTAAGAGATTCAAATGATTTATGTCAAGAACTGAATTTATATATCTAAAAGTAATTTGCATAGCCCAAAATAGATTTGCATAACCTGAATGCAAATTTGCATATCTTAATAAGAAATTAACATATCTTAAAATGAGTTTATAAATTGTACAAATATATTTTAAAATCCTGCCTGTAGATACTTAATAAATAGCTTTGATTTGCATGTCCTGACTTTGCTGTTAAAATGAATTAATGAGTAATGATTTATAAATCTGCCCTTTGACATTCTGCCATTGTAAACTCTTCAGATGCAAAGGGGCATTAACTCTGTAAAAAGACAACTGTATGTTTTGTCCTCTGGCCATAAAATTAAAGCTAAAAGTGGAGTTTGCTATAGTAGGCTGTTTCCTGGGTTTTGTAGGAGGACAATGCTCTGAATCTGGAATACAGAGAATCCTGGCAGATTAAACATTTGAGAGAGAGGACAGAACTGCAAAATTCAGATCCAAATGTTTGGACCTATTTCTAAAACATTCAGAATGTGACTGATGCCAAACTCTGAAGCATTTTGTACTTAATCTATCCTGAGAAGGACACAAAAGTGGAACAGAGACTACAGGTGGATATTGAAGACTAAATGGTGTAAATGTACACCAACAAAGAATTTGACCCTCACTCTGAAGATTAGAGAAGTTTCTACAGACACATGTTGAAACAACACGGCATATTGTGAATTCCGTAATGGATATGTGATATTCAAACAGTGGGAGCTTCTTTACAACTGAAGAGCAGCAGCAGCCAGCCACAGACAATACATGAGTGCTAGAGTCTATGGCCATTGCTGGATAAAGACCCTGATTCAACATGGTACCTAACCATGCGAGTAGTCCTACTGTTGTGCAAATGCCTTAGTAACTGTCTCAATCAGCACCATAAACAACCGCCATTGAAGTCACTGGAAGTTGCACATGTGCAGGAGGTGCAGAATAAGTTGCTGAATATATGTGAAACACACAGGGGAGAGAGCAGGAATAAGCTGTGGTCTGTAATCAAAACCGTCTGCACGTACGATGAAGAGCGGGTAGTAGGAGGCCTTGAAGCAGACATAAGGGTGAGGCAGATGAAGGGAGGGAAACACACACACACACACACACACACACACACACACACACACACACACACACACACACACACGAATACCATAGACCTTGTGTCTGAAATAAAGAAATGCAAAATGGCATCATTGCAGAAGAAGATAATTGCTCTTCTGCCAGTCAAAATAAATCCAAGGGATTCACCACATCATCAAAACTGCATGCCATTGGGCTGGAAGTGGAAGCTATGCGTTAAGGAGGCCTTTAATATTTTATTTTCATAAATCACAAGATGTTAAAAGGTATGCTGAGTGTAAGAAACTCAGATACATAATCATGCTGGGCATCTATGCAGCAATATTCATCCTTAGCTCTCAAAGTGCCGTACAAAGATGAGAATGGATTTTTAACCCCACATTTTTTTATGACATGCCAGAAAATTATATACAGAAGCCAGCAACCTTACCACTAGAGGCCAGTCAAATTTCCCCACAGTCTGACTCTCTAGCAGTCTAACTGTATCAGCCTGACTCTCTTCTGTCAGAAAAGAAGGTTCATTTTATCATTGTAAGTGTGCTGTGCTGAGTCTAAGAAAATAAAAGCTCTGTATCAATTGGTACAAGCAGGGCCGGCTCCAGGCACCAGCATTCCAAGCAGGTGCTTGGGGCGGCAATCTGCAAGGGGCGGCAGTCAGTGTGTTTCTGCCCCCAAGCAGAGCGTCAAATTGCTGCCGTGGACAGCGAGGGCAGTCCATGTGCGTTTCCACAGTGGCAATTCGGCGGCAGCTTCTATGGTCAGCTGTCCACGGCGGCACAGCTTCTGTCTTCCGGCTGAAGACAGAAGCTGAGGCTGAATTGCCGCTGCCGCGGAAACACATGTGCCCCTCCATCTGTGGCGGCAATTCGGCATGTTGCTTTGGGCAGTGAAAACAGGAGAGCTGGCCCTGGGTGCAAGTCCATTGAAGTCCATGGACCTACAAAACACACAAGGAGTCCGGTGACACCTTAAAGACTAATAGATTTATTTGGGCATAAGCTTTCATGGGTAAAAACCCTCACTTCTCCACATGCTGCATTCTTTAAGGTGCCACCGGACTCAGTCTGTATCCACAAAAACGACATGAACATGCTACCCCCTGATACAATGGACCTACAGAAATGATACCTGATGAAGATATGGTTCACTGTTTTTATATGGGGAAGAGCAGCTGACTAGCTCAGCAAAGTGGCTATGTAAAATGAAACCTCCGAACCTGTTCAGTCATTCTGCTCCCTGTGAGCCTTCTTTGTCACTTACAGTGGCAGTTCAGCAACAGGCTTTATTTCATCAGTCTAATTGTCAAAGCTCTGATTACTGAATATTCCTGGTGCTGATGCCAAATGCAGAAGAACACAACTTGTTTTTCACATCCGAAGATGAGTTTGCATAGCCATAACCAGTTACAAAGATCATCTTTTAAATGATAAACTGAGCAACTACTGCTTGGATGCCATTGAAAGAGAATAAATATGCAACTCAGTGAGGTTATTTATTGTAATTACATTTTCAGAGCACTATCAGGTCTTTTAAAAGACCTTTGTCTTTATTACATAATGCTATAATCCTCCCCACATGATAGTTTTTGTTCACAGTTAATTGCCGGTAAAGCATTCCTTTAAAAGTAAATTGATTATGATTTGAAAAACACAGTAGGTGTTCTGAAATGGCCAAGATACAGCAACTGCTTGTAGCTGATTACCACAATACACATGTTCCCCTTTTGAATTCCTTTTGGGATTCAAACACAGGGTCTGATCCTGAAATATGTTGAGCCCTCAACTCCTGTTTAAGCCGGTGAAAACCAACAACACTCAGCACCTACTGAAAATGCTAAATATCTAGCAGTATTAAGCCTGTATACAGACACTAAGTGGCCAGACTGAATATCACACAGTAAAACAATCAAAGTGCTTTCTAATCGTTGGTGTAGTTACAGTGCATTACATTCTAAACATTGTCACCCATCCAAATTGTCATGTCACAAGCAAATCACAGCTCTAAGGCATATCCAGCGCTGCTCTTGGATAGATGTGGGTTTTCCCTTTCCTATGAGTGTGTTTAGAGCACATTGTGTATTCCACATTGCATTGCAATGCAGATGGAGCTGTAATGACCATATTAACTATTGAAACATGCATTACTGGAGAAAGTCCTGCATCACAAAATGAAATAAATAGATGGTCTGTCTACTGATGTTCAACAGCACAAGGCGAAGTAGGTGCAGCATACAGAAGTAGATTCACCTTTCACTAAAATACATACTCATAGTACAAGCTATCCCGAATCATTAATCAAATCTGTCAAGCCAGACACTTATTGAATCACATATTTGTTCCTGCAAGTTTCTGCGTTTTATTGCATGCAAATAAGGGACAAAACTCATTAAAACAAAACAAAGAATAGTCCCTGGACACATAATGATAAATAGAGCTGTGTGAATAATTTAATTACTGTTCCCTCTTTTCTTGAATGGTTTTTGATTTCCACAATTTTATTTCATTTTAAATCATTTCCTGTCCAATACTAAGGGCTAATTCTGTCTGTCTAGCTGGTTTGCATATAGTGTACTGTGATTATTGGACATTTGAGCTGTAATACTTCGTTTTATTGGACAGGTATGCTCCATAATATGCTTCTGTTCCATGATTCGGTAAGCGTTGCTCTTGGAATCAGGTTTTAATTCAAGAATATTGTTACCAGTAAATTCCTTCATTAAAATATTTGTGGGGAATTGAACACACAAGGGAGGTGACCACAAAGAGGATTTACAAATAAAGACCCCAATAGCATGAGTGGAACCATGGCAGGTAGTGCTAAAGGATCTCAAATCTAGAAACTAGACACAGGCTCTGACTTTCCAATGTGCCGGGGGGTGCTCGAACCCCGACTCTGCCCCAGGCCCTGCCCCCACTCCAACCTTTCCCCCAAGACCTCACCCCACCTCCTCCCACCCCCACTTCCCTGCTCCTCCTCCACCCCCCCCGAGCCTCCTGCATGCTGCAAAACAGCTGATTGCGGCAGGCAGGAGGTGCAGGGAGGGAGGGGGAGGGGGAGTCACTGATCGGTGGTGTAAGCCGGTGGGTGGGAGGTGCTGGGGGGAAGGGAGAGCTGATAGGGTGGCTGCCAGTGGGTGCTCAGCACCCACTATTTTTTCCTCAAGTCAGCATCTATGAAGCTGGCTGCTCTTTGAGGTTTATTTGGTGGAGACTGAAGGAAGATTAATAGATTTTAAGGCCAGAAGGGACCATTCTGATAATCTAGTCTGACTTCCTGCATACATTGGCAACAGAATTGATTCCTGAATCAAGTCCATAAATTTTGGCTGAGCTAGAGCATACCCTTCAGAAAGACTTCAAGTGGTGGAGTGTCCATCACATCTCTTGTCCATCACTTGTTCCTGGCTAAAATTTGCACCTTATTTCAAATCAAAATGTATCCACCTTCAGCTTCCAGCCACTAGATCTTGTTATGTCTTTGTCAGGTGTGAAAGTAACTTAAAGGACTTACTGGTACGCCGGAGTCCTGAGCACGGGGACAGGGCCTCAACTGGAACTGGCATGGCCGTTAAATCCCCAGCCCCTTTAAATTGAGATTTAAAGAGCCCGGGGCTCCGCTGCAGTAGCAGCTGCCAGAGCTGCGGGCCCTTTAAATCACTGCCTAAGCCCTGCTGCCGAAGCCCTGGGGTAGCGGCAGCAGCCTGAAGCCCCGGGGCTCCGACAGTGATTTAAAGGGCCCGGGGCTTCCAGACGCCGCTACCACAATGGAGCCCCGGGCCCTTTAAATCACCATCAGAGCCCTGCTCCTGGAGCCCCAGGGCTCGGGCAGCAATTTAAAGGGCTTGGGGCTCCTGTCAGTGGCCGCTGCTGGGAGCCTCAAGCCCTTTAAATCACAGCCTGAGCCCTTTAAATCGCCAGTCTAGTGAAGCCGGTATGGTCGACGATGTACCAGCTTACTTCCACCTCTGGCCTTTGTATGCTAGATTAAAGAGTCCTCTAAAATCAGAAATGTTCTCTCCATGTAGGTAATTCTAAACTGTGATCAAGTTAGCGCTTAACTATCTTTTGGAAAAGCTAAATGATCAAGATTCTTTGAGATGAGGACATTTTTTATAGTGTGAAGGCACAAAACAAACCCAAATTACAGACATGTTAATCCTTTCTCTGCTGTTACCTTTCTCAGCCACTCTGGAACAAATCATTGAAGGATCAATATTGGCTTTACCATAATCCTCATCTTTGGAGCAACATGAAGCTACATTGCTTCAGGAGCAGTCTGGGAACCAGATTGTAACTCAGAAGGGTTGAAGCCTTCCCCACTGCCACCCACCCACTCAGGAAAGAAGATACACAGTGACCTTGGAGAGGCTGCTTGCCCCTTCACATTGCTCTGAGTAGTGCTGGGAATTAAGGGGTTTTACATCTCGTTAATCAATCTAGTCTCAAAATTTGCCATTTTCAAAAAGACTTGGGGTACAACTCTGAACACTATCTTGTAGGGTTTGAGGTTGGTGGGTTTTTGTTTATTTTTTGTTTTTCAGGTAACAGCAAAAATTCCTCATGGAACAGAAGTTTTATTTTGGGGACTGTGAAATAAATGTTTGCAAGTTTCATCTTTGTTTCGGTTACTGGGAGAATATTGTTGACCTTATTTTTCCATAAACATTAAAAGGAAATTAAACAGATGAGCCAAAATGATGAAGCAATGTTTATGTGAGCATTAGTCAAATTAGACCTAGGTCATGATGGATATGAGAATGTGGAGAAGGGATTTTCATGTTACTGAAGCAAAACAACTGTGTGCTCTATGCTCTGTGTGGGGAGCAAGGGAATCTCCCATTCTCCATCCTAGGTAGGAAGTAGTATCCTCCTTTAACAAACATCAGGAATAGTATACGGCCTTTACACTGGTTACAACATTTTGAATATCTGCTTCATACTAGTATCTATACAGCTTTGTCCTTACGTATTGCTTTTCCAGCCTTCAGCTTTAGCACCCATTACAAAGGTAGGTCAGTGTCAATATTGTCATATTATAGATGAGGAAAATGGGGCGTGGAAAGGTTAACTGACTTGTCCAAGGTCACACACCAGGAAAAGAGCAGCACTGGGACAAGAACCCCTTACTCGCTGACTCCTAGTTCTGTACCCTAGCCAATTTCTCTCTTTTACACACACACACACACACACACACACACACACACACACACACACACACACACACACACACACACACACACACACACACACACACACACACACACACACACACACACACACACACACACACACACACACACACACACACACACACAGAGCTGAAAGCGGAACTACAATACAAGGGACTGAAACACTGATTTGCACTGCAGGTGGGGTAATAGCAGATAAGCCGAAGGAGGTTTGAACTAAAGCCATGCTTCACTCTTGGGGGGGGGGAAAGGTCCCAGAATGCCATCCTGGACTGCTTTGATTCTCCTCTACTTACTCTGTGAGCTACTATCTGTGTGAATGCAATATGCTTCTGAAATACCTCATTGCATAATGTTGTATTCCTTTTTCCAACAATCCTTTTTCCAATGATTCTATCTGTGGGAGTAGCCCTTCTGTCATGTGTCATTAATGATAGTAAGGGCCAGGGTCAGATGATGGCTGGGGAAACCATTTTTAACAAAATGGGCTTGACAGCCCGCTGAAAGCCTTTTCTACTTCTACCCCTCCTTTCCTTGCCAGCTCGGGACCCCAGCACCCTGTCCTTTGAGCCAGACACTCCCGTCTGCTCCAACAAAGACCTGGGTCTGTATTACCTGCCCCAAAGTTGCAGGTTTACCTGAAAGCAGCTAACAGATGTGTTCCTGTCTTTAACACTCTGATGCCCAACTCCCAAATAAATCCATTTTACCCTGTATAAAGCTTATACAGGGTAAACTCATAGTTTGTCCTCTATAACACTGATAGAAAGATATGCACAGTTTGTTTGCTCCCCATGTATTAATACATACTCTGAGTTAATTAATAAGTAAAAAGTGATTTTATTAAATACAGAAAGTAGGATTTAAGTGGTTCCAAGTAGTAACAGACAGAACAAAGTAAGTCACCAAGCAAAATAAAATAAAATGTGCAAATCTATGTCCAATCAAACTGAATACAGATAATCTCACCCTCAGAGATGCTTCAGTAAGTTTTTTCCTCAGACTGGACACCTTTCAGGCCTGGGCACAATTCTTTACCCGGCACAGCTCTTGTTCCAGCTCAGGTGGCAGCTAGAGGATTCTTCATGATGGCTCCTACCCTCCCTTTGTTCTGTTCCACCCCTTTATATATCTTTTGCATAAGGCAGGAATCCTTTGTTCCTCTTTGGGATCCCACCCGCTCCTTCTCAATGGAAAGACACCAGGTTAAAGATGGATTCCAGTTCAGGTGACATGATCACATGTCACTGCAAAACTTCATTGCCCACTTGTCAGCACACACTTATACAGGAAGACTTACAGGTAAAACACAGCCATCTTCAAATAATGGTCCTGGTTAATGGAAGTCATCAAGACTCCAAACCACCATTAATGGTCCACACTTTGCATAATTACAGTAGGCCCTCTATTTCTAGTTTCCGATACAAGAGTGGTACATTTATACAAATAGGATGATCACACTCAGTAGATTATGAGCTTTGTAATGATACTTTACAGAGACCTTTTGCATGAAGCATCTTTCGGTAACATTATATTCACTTATTAACATATTTTTATAAAACCATATAGAGTGTAATGTCACACTCCTCATCTGTTAACCCTTTATTTCAATCTAATTAGCTTGTATTTAAATAAAAAGTCATTTTAAACTTCAAGCATGAAATGTTTCATTTCAAAAAAGTTGAAACTAAATGTTTTCACAATTCTGAATTTTTTTTTAAACTGTATCAGGAGATTTGTCGGAACTTGACTCTGTTTCATGAGCAGTTTCATTTTCAACAAATTGGCATTTTTTGATGGAAAAAACACTGTCTCAAAAAATTCCCAACCAGCGCTAGTTATCAGCAAGGGTTACTGGGGATGTGCACCTAGTCAAAGGAATTGTTCTAAGACATTGTTTTCCAGAAAGAAGAGGTACACAGAACAATCATTTGGCACAATTCACAACAGCTTAGAAATAAACACCATGTTTGATATGTCAGCCTGTGCGCCATACATAGAAAAACAAGCATTTAAATTGAAAACTAAGTACATGAAACAATGTAAACAACATACCAGTACAAATGTGCACTCACTCATACACATGTACACACACACACACATAACCATTATAATAGTAGGAAGTGAAGAGTGCACACATTAAAACAATGTAAGACTTCCACACACAAACTTATAATGGGAAGTGAAATCTCTATTCATCACCGCTATATTATTTTAATAAATTCTCCACTTAATTTTCAATTCTTATTTCATGACAGCTTATATCTGAGTCAAAATTAGAATCAGAAGCATTACCTTCTCCAACTACTGTATAGAAAGATTACTGCAGTCTAATGGCTACTGCAGAATAATGACACATCACTGAATTAGCCAGAAGAATTGATTTATAAAAAAGAGTGATCCTAAGTGGTATAATAGTCATAGAACAAGCGAGATCATGTTTGCCACATGCAGAAACTGCAAATGTAAGTACTCCAGTAAAAGTAGTCTTTCTTCCCCAATCTTTCCCCATTGAAATCAATGTCTTTCCGCAATGTACAATCACGTTTAAGGACACAATGAACTCAGTAATAGCATGACTTGAGTCTTTAGCGACTGAACATTGCAGCTATGTTTTGTGCTTATAACTACATTTAAGAAGAGTTTGGTTCCTGTACTCTGGCTAAGAAATCGAATAGCACAAAGGAACTGAAGATGCTAATTTTTATTCTATATTTGCACTCTCGTTTGTAGTATTCCACTCCAGTTATAGTACAGATCATCGTGATTAAATCAGTCAGCAGTAGCTCAAAGCCACCACTGGTTATCTTTCTGCCCTGATAAGCAGGGATCTCCAAATATACAGGCTTTGAAACAAATTTGCCCTGGGTCACTTGCTTTGCTAGCAAGAACACTGTAGTATTTTTAACAATATGTTTTGTTTTGGGAGGTCAAGTGATTCTTGCCTGGGCATTTATTTTCTAACTATAACACCTAAGTAAATGTTTTAAAAAACCCAAACACCAGAGTCTGTTTTACACAGCTCTTGTAAATAACAAATTTCTTGCTGGAATCTACAGTAGGAAATGCCCTATAATTTCCATGGATGAAATGAAAGAAATGTCAAGCATTTTTGCTGTTCAAGGAAATAAGTGCAGAATAACCAAAGATCATTTTAAAGAAGACAGAGAGATATCCGTTTTTACATACACCCTCATCACAAAACTCTGTCCATCTAAATCCCTTTTTAATAGCTGTATTGCAGACAAAATGAATGATGTTGAACTGTTTGTAGTTTGTTTTGTGAACTGTATGCTTCTGGTTATGTGTCTAGGGCCATTATGTACAATTCAGTACCCCTCTACCAAAAAAACCAAAAGTGGGGGGAAGTCTGTTATTGCAATTAAAATAGGTTTCAATCAGAATCATGCCAAGCATCTCAAAATCACCCCAAGGAAGTATTACTTTATCAGCTTCTCTAAGATGTTACTTGAATAGAATGGAGAATCTCTCCCTATTTGACTCAAGCAAGTTCAAGTACCATGGAATATTATACTCCCTTTTCCGTTGCCAAGTCCAGCTGGAAGATTCTGCATAATGGAGCATACAGAATAGAATCTGAATTTTCCCAGGGCAAACCAAGACCAGTTGGGTGTATAATTAATAATGGGTAACTTATTCCATGATTTTTGTCTTGATTTATTATCTGGAATTGTTCATGAGGAAAGAAATGGGACTTTTTCCCAACTGTTTTTGTTATTTGAAATTATTAGACAGAATTTCAGCAAAAAAAAATGGCTTTATAGTATGAGCATTAAAGATTCAGAATTCAAGCTTTTTTGATTGGCTATATCTAATTCACATGGTATATTTCTCTTCTCTGATTGGATGAGAATAAAATTTAGAAGCAGATTTTTGGAGTGAATGCTCATGCATATAAACTTTAGCTTTCTGCAAACATATTTCATCATTAAACACAGGTTGCCACTAGAAAGCTGGGCCAACATGCTAGCTTTATTCTGTTTCTACTAGCATTTTGATGCCTTGATGTCCAGACTGTGGTTATAGATCACGCAGATACCCAAGTACTAAAACTGCGACTCTAACCCACCAAATGTCATTTACAAATAATGGTTGGGGTGACAATGCAGGTACAATACCAAAAGCTAAAGCTGAGCCCCTTTACAAATGTGGGCCTACGTATTTCAGCATTGTTCAGCATTATAAAGTTCTTCTCTTTTCAGAGTTGCAGCACATACTTCTATCATGCCTATTCAGTTCTAAACATCTATACCTCCCTTCTTCTTCCTGACCCTGGGCTAAGATTTTCAAAAGTGAATTTGGGTGCCTTACATTTTTGGGTGCCCAACTCGAGACACGTTCAAGGGCCTGATTTTCAGAGGCTGGGTGCTAAGTCTCAAGTTGGGCACCAAAACCTGGAGGTACTCAAATTCACTAGCCATTTTAAAAAATCTTGACCATAAGAACTAAAGCCCCACTCCTGCAGTGAAGTGTGACGCTGAGACCCATCCTTATGGAGGAAGCTTTGGGAAATGGGCATAAACAGTTACTAGTCCCTCCCTTATGCAACGCAAATATTAAACTTCCTTATGAATGCTCCTGAAAGCAACATTAGCTTTATTATCAGCCTCATTATGTATAGCCTTAAAGCATTACGTGTACTCTGATATAACATGGAACAATTCTGCAGTATTATTGGTTCCTTTGCAGAGAATGCCTGCAAAGGCCAAATTCTAAAGAATGTGCCAATATACTGCATGAAATAGCACATTTCAGAAAAAGCTTCAGCGAATAAAGACGGCATCATTGTCCATATACTTGCTCCCCTCCATTCTGCTATTTCAGTATCACCAACCCCGACAGTTCAAAAATCATGAGTCAGACCCTCCAAAAATAATGAGATTGGTTTAAAAATCATGAGATTCTTATCAAAGATTAAATCATGATTTTTAGTCCACCTTCTGATTTTTCTTCTCCCCCTGCCTTCTCCCAGTATATGTGTGACTAGCTCAGTACTGCCTACTCTTGCATATTTATTGAAGGGAAGAAGATTTTGGCTCCTACTACAGGAACTCTCCCAATAATTCAAGTATCAGAAGGATAGCCATGTTAGTTTGTATCCACAAAAACAATGAGGAGTCTGGTGGCTTCCCCAAATTATGTAGGCATGCCCAAATAAATCTGTTAGTCTTTAAAGTGCCACCAGGCTCCTTGTTTTTACAATAATGTAAAGAGCTCTTAGTTTTATGCAGTTATGGTGCACAGCCTGCATGTCCTACTCCCAATCTCTTGCCCTCCCAGACCATAGCAGTCACCTGTTCCCATAGCTGACAGTGTGTGCAGCTCCATGCAGGACTAGTCTCCCCTAAATGGTTTCCTGCCACTGTTTGTGGTAGGAACAAACCACATGAGGAACATTAAGGACTCACTCACTGATGAGGAACATCACACATGGAGCTGCACAAAACTTTACTCCCTCTGCCCCTAACAGTCAATGAATGCTCCATACTTTTTGTGGCCCTACTATTGCCTCATATCCTGCTGCTCTCCGGCAGGAAGCCCTCACTCGGGATTGGGGGATGATGAGGGACTCTTGACTCTGCCTTGCTCCTGGCCAGAAGCAGCAGCAGTGCCCAGATCAGGGAGGAAAACCCTGTGGAAATGAGAAAAAGGTGCTGGTGGAAGCTGAGCCACCTGGGCAGTGCTGCTTCAAGCAGCTACCAGGGGAGGCAATGTACAGCCTTGGCACAGGAGGTGGATTGAAGTGGCTCCCCAAAACAATGTGTGCCCCACGGCAGTGGGAAGAGGTGGGGAATGGTGAGCTGAGCCATGGCAGTGAGGTGAGCTGGGAAGGAACAGAGAAGCTTACCTGACAGCCCAAGCCAGCCATGCAGCCCAAGCCGGCCACCAGGGCACAGAGGGAGCCCCGCTGCTTGGAGCTGAAAGAAACAATCCTGAGATTTGAGAGTGCTATAGCGAGATCATGACTGAGGATTAATTTTACTTAAAAATCGCATCTCTCATGATATATTTGCGAGAGTTGTCATGTCTGCTATTTGTCTTCCTGCCAAAATAATAGCTAGGCATAATATTTTGATCTTGTGAAATGCTCTTTTGTTATGAGATATTTATAGTAACACTTTTCAACAAAAAGTTAATTAGCTGTCAGTCATATCTATATCCATTTCCTGCTTGGCACAATAGCTTTTGATAGCCTTCACTTTTCTTTTCACAGTCAGAGTTGGAAGAAACCAAGCCCAGGGTGATGATCTTAATGTTCTTAATACCTCTAGGTGTTGGATCTGTTAATTTCCCCTTCAAGAACTATTGGGATCAAATATTTGATAATGGGGTTCTCAGTCTAGCAAAGAAAAGTGTAACATGATCCAATGGCTGGAAGATAAAGCTAGACAAATTCAGACTAGAAATAAGACATATTTTTTTAAAAGTGAGGGCAATTAAGCATCAGAACAATTTACCAAGGATTGGATGTTTTTCTAAAATATATGCTCTAGGAATATTTTTCAGGGAAGTTCCATGGCCAGTGCTACACAAGAGATCAGACTAGATGATCACAATGGTTCCTTCTGGCCTTGGAATCTATGAAGATAATCAGATCTAAGTGTATAAACCTCTTCTAACAGATTCTGCTTGAGAGTTGCATTTTTAGAAGGGAAAATTGAAGAAACAAAAATGAATGATGAGTGACTGAGTCTGGGTTTAACTTGTCAATATGAACATTATGGATTGTTATTAGTCTATTATGAGCATTTTAAAACCACTTTGTGGTTTAATTCAGAAAATGTGAACACACAAATCCTAAGACATCATCATGAGACATCTGTAAGGAAGTAGTTCTGAGAATTGGCTTCAAATGTTTCAAGTGTAGCCTTGAGACTGATGTATTTCTATGCTTGTAAACTGAGTCTCAAAGATAGTTGCACAATGATGAAAAACTATAACGGAGAGCTTTGCTACTACAGAATTACTGCTACGTTAACTTAAACAAAGCTATTTATTGTTTGTTAAGCAGGTTATTATTAAATTATTATTATTATTAATAATGAGGTTTATTAGATTAGTGCCTAAGGTCCAACCAAGGCATTGTACAAACACACAGAAAGAGACTGTCCTTGCCCCAAAGAGCTTACAATCTAAATAGACAAGTCAGACCCAGTGTAGAGGAAAAGGTGTAAGACACAGGCAGAGTGAACCCTGGGATGGCAACTAAGTTAGTTCCATGATTTTTTTCGAAAAGGGAAAGGTGAGGGAGACCAGACAGGGGAGAAGAAGATAAGAAGTGCAGGTGTGGAGTGAAGCTGAGGTGAGGAAACTGTGAAGGAAGGGAGGGTTATGCTTCAAACCCAAATGCTCCAGTAGCATCTGTCTATACTCTTTATCTTCAAAGCACTTTCCAAACATAAACTAAGCATCACAATATCCTTCTGAGACAGATAAGGCAACTGAGGTAAAGAAGGAAGAGATGCAGATTCAGAGGACATTAAAGCATTAGAGCTGATATTATTAAGGAGGATTCCAGATCTGTGCTCAGATCACTAAACTAAGCCATTCTGTCATTCCATAATCTGTTTTTGGTACCTCTTCTATTGATCTGACTTATGTTTAAAAGCCTGGTCGAGACAAGAAGACGGTCCTAGTACAGTAGATGATCAAAGAACTGAACATATCTCTGGGTATATTAGAATGAGGTAGCTTGGTTTATCACACTTAGAGGGGGAAGAGAAAAATTAAGCTTGAGTCCAATCTTAAATGAAAAACAGGCGCTTTCTCATTAGAATTCTTGATTCACATATATCCACAGTTCCTTGTCCTGTGAACAGACAGTGTTCAGATGGGCAGCTTGTGAGCATAGGACACACAGGAGCAGAACAGAGCACCTCACAACATGTTCCATGCTGGTTGTTGGACAGGGGTGTAGTTTTAATGAGCAGGTAGAATGTTCCTAAGGTGACTGATATAGAGTGAAATTGCTTTTTGTCAAGACAAGACGTATGGTACCAGTTTTAGGTCAAAAGTTGAAGCTTTACAAAATGTAAGTGGAGAGAAGGACATGTTATTTGTTCTGCGGCTTTCCAGGGCCTGCAGTCCTGAGATCTTTCCCCCACAGTGAGAAATAGCTAGCTCCCACCCACCTTTCTTTGTTTTCTTTGGAAAAGGAGGGAATGAAGGATCCCTGATATCTAAGCTCTCAAGCTTTCCAGCTGGCTGGCTGGTCTAGTGTCACTACAGGCAATGGAAGATTATAATTCTGATGACTACTCTCCAGGTGCAGAGTTGGGGGCTGCTGGCTGAGCTCCACCAGAGGGGTCTCTGCAGTCTAGAATCCACCCACAGGAAGAGGTGGGAGCTTTGTGAGGGACAGACCAAGGGCATGTCTGGGGAGGCGCAAACAAAACATTCCAGCAAAATTTGCTTTTCCTGTGGATCCCTCGATGGAGTTAATAGGAGTCACCTTGTCTGGGGGTGGGAGTCCCTGTACAGCAGCTCCTACAGAGCTACCAGACACCTGGGGCCAAAGCTGCTGCAGGGATGCAAGGCCTCTGTGTGGATCCTAGGGTTTCTACCATGGGAGAAAGGTCCCACTGTCTTCCTGCCACCCTGATGGACTTATGCAGAAAAACTTAGAGAGAAAATCCCTTTGAGACACCTTTGCTAAAAGACCCTTCCTGCAGCTTTGTGTGTCTGGGGTGGGAGGGAAAAGAGAAGCAAGTAGGGCCCATACTATTATCCATCAGTCATATTGATGTACATGACTAATGATAGGCTCCATCTGGTTCTCTTACTCACCATGTGCAGGACTCCCCAGAGGGATACATGGGTGATTTGTTTCATCTTTTGTATTTTAACAGATAAATGGCATTCTTCTACCTCTTCATATTTTTTTGAAAAATAGGTAAATATATAATAATTACTAGCATGGAGAAATTGATATGTTAGAAAGTTAAAAGACATGACAAAAATAAAATCAGAATGTACTCATAACCACATTTTAAAATGTGTCTGAACAAATAAGGGAACTGTTCAGAAATACAGTCATTTAATTAAATATAGCAAAGAATTAGAAACCAATTAATTGCTTAGCTACGGAACTGTAAAGTGCGATTCATTAGTTGAGATGTCACTAACCTACTGTGCTACTGTGCCAACTGAATATATAATTTGAGTAAATTCAAATGGGTTGTGTCAAATTCAAGGCTCTTTCAAGTGGATTAAGAAGAAGTGTTATGTTGAAATGACAAGTTTAAAGCTTAAAATCATTTTTTAAAAAAGAGATTGCACAATTTGCACGTCAAACAGATGGATGTGCACAGAATCAATTTACTTCGGTGGCCTATGATCAAAAATTTGGGGGAAGAAGGAGAGAATGAGCCTCTAGAAAATGTTTGCTCCTTTTCTAATGAGAATTGGAGACATTTGGGTACATAGATGAAAGCATTTTCCCCTCCTCCTTAATAATAGCCCTGGATTCAGAAATTAAGCATTGCAGGATGGAAGATCCTGTACAGAGGAGCATATCCCTGAACTAATAAAGCATGCTGTCTAAGCTTTGAAATAAGTAGACACTTCTTATACAGCAAGTGAATAGGTTGCTAGTCTGTGAGCAGATGAGATGGGAATGCAGCTAAGTTAAATTTCATACAAAATCAAGGACCACAGCTTAAAGATTTTCCTGTAGACCTCAACCCATTAAAGTTCTGCTGAGAATCGTGTCCCTTTCCATCTGAGGCCAAAACAGCTACCTACATTTTGTCTCTGCTGTATATATAGAGATCATTCTGGATAGCAGATCTATCATGGTTAACAACAAGAATCAGAACCCAACACTGATATTTCATTTGCAATCTTCCATTCTGCACCTTTTCTTTTTTCTTATTGCTAGAGCCAAAGAAAGAAAGAAACTAAGAAAATCAAAAGCACAGAATTTGACAGATACAATGAAAATGACCAATTAGGAGGGAAGTCCTGCCTGGTGCTGAGAGCTTTCCTCTGTTACTGAAGTCACCAGGAATTGAGGCTGTTCAGTCCTTGTCAGGATTATAATCAGATGAGATCAGTCATTCAAACACTAGACTCAGTACAATGGTGGCCTGCACAGCAGAAAATAAACTTCAAGAGATTGTGAAGGTATGTTTCATCATTTAAAAACATCTTTCCTTTTGCCCTCCCCATTCCCTAAACTCGTCTGAACTGTGAAATGGATAGCTGCTTCCTCACCAAAATAGGGTTTTCTCCATCACAGTCACAGACTAGCTTGTTATTGTAGGATCAAGTTGTGCACGCTGGTTTGTTATTATCCTTGTGAAGGACATCTTGGCTGTATGCCATACACACTGGTATAGTACAGAAAGCTGCAGGGGCCTAGTGAGAATCTGGGATTCCCTGTTATCTGTACAAAATTCTTTGTAACTCACACACTTTAGGGGTGCCCACCCTTACCCAGTTCCTAGGGCTCAAGGAATTTAGGCACCCACCCTTCCCCCATTCCTAGGGGTCAGGCATAACCTTGCAGGTTTGCAGGACCTTTTACCAGTGAAAGAGCCTTACACGGTAATATCCTTATCCTCTATTTATTAACAATCACCAAAAGTAGAATGCACACGTGACACATACAGTGTTTACCTCTCCCAATAAGACAGATTAACTTTTCTTGGTGGCCAGTCAGGATCAGGTCCTTCTGGGGGATTCCAGTTTCTGCACAGTGTCATTGGCAGAGTGTTGAGGTCTGGCAGCTCTGATCTTGGGGCGGTGTCCTGGAGTTGGTTCCCAAATAACTTCCTTTTGGACTCCAGTTTGTATAGTGAAATTTGAGTCCTTTTTAGCTGTACTTTAACCAATCATTATACTAAAATTTTACTAATCAATCCTAACATCGTGTAACTAAATTCTCTAACCAATCCCACCCCACCACCTTAATTAATTTCCACACAGCAAAATTAATTATGTAAAAGACAGAAACAGTTAAAGACCAGACAGAGATCATACAGATAAACAATGGGGAAGTGGGGACCATGATGACAAAACAAGAAAGAAATGAGGATTTCGCAACCACAACTATGGATAAGTGATTTCTTGACAGACAGACAGAATGCTGTCAAATTAAGTTTTCTTTAACCATCTTAAGATCTGTTTCTTTATCTAGTGATAGTGGCTGCCATTAGGACAGGGTCTCCTTCTTAACAGCCTGATATTACATTGTTTTAATGTAATTTAGATGGAACGTGTGGATGTGACTTCCTGCTTTTCAGCTAATGGCTGCTGCTCAGCTGCTCTTTTACTCTGGCTGCAGACGAAGGCTTTAGGCTTTAGGTTTTACAATACGGCTGCAGACAAAGGCCTTATCCTTATACCCCGAGTTTTAATCCCAGATCTGATACTGACTCAGAGGCCCTTGAGCCCATCACTTAACCTTTCTGCTTCAGTTTATGCACCTGGCAGATGAAGATAATTTCTCATTTACTCACAGACTTGTTTTGAGGATTATTTAGATAACATTAGTAAAGAAATTTGGACATAAATAATGCTTTGTAAATGCTTTGTAAGTGTTTTTGTGGTGGTGATGATGATGATGATTGATTGATTGATTATGGGGTTGCTTTTGGATGTTGGGCTGTGCATAAAGGTTTGTTACAGTAGGATTGAGAGTATCAAACTAAATAAACCTTGCAGACAGCTTGAATAGAAAGGTACGTATCCCCTCTGCCTGGTAGTATTTCGTGTTAATATAGCTAGGTTTTTGCTCACTGTTATCTTGGAAAGATATATTCTTTTTAGCTGCACTGAATCACCCAACAATCTACATTGTATACATTCCATAGCAGAGTAGTTTGAAACAACATGAGGGTGCATAATATAAGTCAAGATCAATTAATGAAGGGGCAAAACTGAATGAAAGGAAATCAGGTCTGGCTATTAGCATGTGATATTAACACCTTTCAGAGTTGTGTTTAATGTTTCAAATTGCTAAATCTTTTCCAATAATATAGTTGTTTTGGCATAGTTTCCATAAGGGAATTTTTAAATAGGAGTTTACCCTTGTCATTCGTTGTTTAAATAGGAATCCCTCGGGGACTGAACAGTGCTTTTCCATTAGATTAGAAACCACTAATCTTTTCATTTATGTTAGTCCTGGATTCAAATCCTTGCTTCAGTCCAATGAGAAAAAAAGTTTGTTAGTTGCAGGCTAGTCAAAGCGGCAATGTCACTACAAATTCATGTTGTCTGTTTAGGTAAGAAGGCTGCACCAACAAAACTGGTGGCTGTGGGGTGATTTTGCAGACTTGACTAGTGTGAAATGTGAACTTATTTCCTCTTGATTATGTCGAGAAAGGAACCTTTCCCCTTTAAAAAACAAAACAAAAACCAAATAGCCAGGAAAGGCAGATTTGTCACCCGTTTTAATTAAACTAAATTACTGAACATAAAGACATTATACATCCCATCAAAGACTCAGGTAGTCTTCTTGCAACTGTGCCACGCTGGTGAGTGGGAGGAGTGATACTCCTTAGAGCCGGGTTCTCAAACTGAGGGTCAGGACCCTTGGGGGTCCCAAGGTTGTTACATGGGGGGTCGTGAGCTGTCAGCCTCCATCCCAAATCCTGCTTTGCCTCTAGCATTTATAATGATGTTAAATATATTAAAAAGTGTGTTTAATTTATAAGGGAGGGTCGCACTCAGAGGCTTGCTGTGTGAAAGGGGTCACCAGTAAAAAAGTTTGAGAACCACTGCCTTAGTGCATGCTGGGATGCACCCTGTTACTGCAGTTAGAGAGCTATAGCCCATATTCTCCCAGTGCAACATTCAGGCAGGGACAAGACACCTCTCAGGCCACGGGCCATCTGGGTAGTGCTACAGGCTCTGGTTTGTGCTACATAGCAGTGGGAGCCAGATTAGCCTGTCCCATGTGTGACTGGGTGGGGAGGAGCAGAAATAGGGCTTTCTGAGACCTCTCCTTCTCTAGTGCACTCATTGAGGGAGGCATCATTTAAAAAAAATTAGTAGAAGAAGAAAAATCTAGTGGGTCAGATTCAGCTCCCATTTACACTGCTATAGATCCCATCTACATCTATTCACATACGTGGAGTTATTCCAGATTTACCTGGCATAAGGAAGAATAGTTTAACACACTCTCTAAGATTACATACTAAAGCTGAAGGGGGTGTGTGGTTTATGATTTTTCCGTCCAATTGCTTGTTTTAATTAATCAGCTAGCACCACTGCTAAATAATGTAACAGAAGGAAGTGGACAGATTTTTGCTACAGATTTATTTTAGTTAGAAGCCACACTGTTAAATTTGGTTTGGTTGACTAGGTAAAGTTAAGCAACAATCCGCGCAGAAGGGAATGAAGAAGTCACTGAAAAACAAACAAACATGAAAATAAAGGATGACTCATTTAAGAGCTAGAGGTGGAGTGGGAAAGAGACTGCCAGGCCAGCATCAAAAGTAAGAGGGTATTTATTGTAGTAATAATAATTCTTTAAATCTCCATAGCACCTTTCATCCACAGAGCTTGTATTTTGTAAATATTAATGTAATGCTTTTGTGAGCACCTTCACCATTTAGAACTTTTTTTTACTATCCACACAGAGAGATCCATTAATAGACTCAAGTATTTAAACATAGCAGTTCTCCTGCGATATTTAGGGCCAGATCCTGAGATGGTGTAAATTGGCATAGCTCCTTTGAAGACAACAAAGCTATGCCCATTTCTACTAACTAAGGATCTAACCCTTAAAATCAGGAAGGATATTAGAGGGAACAATCTTACAATGGGAAGGGAGATGGATTAGACGATATAGCTGTGTCTTGTGTAACAATTCCACCTCATTATCTTTATTTTACAGAAGCCCTTATTGGGAAGTTGTGACACAGAGAGGTTAAGTGACAGAGACAAAGTAGCTCAGAGTCAAAACTTTAGCTAGTTTATTTTTTTACGTAAAAGACATCACCCAAACATTTTTTCAACATTTTTTGAAATTTCATTTTTTTCTTAACTATCTCTGGTTAAGTAAGACATAATCCCAGGAGTCCAGAGCATTGTGTTTATTTTTACGGGCTTGCAGAGATTGATGTGAAAAGAACTTGCAAATTATTGGTGTTTTTGCGTGTGTGAGTTTTTGCTTACATTTTTGCCAACTTAATTGAATTGGCTCATTAGCACTGACCCTCCAGTTGGTAAGGCAACTCTTATCTTTTCATATGTTGTATATTTATACCTCCTTACTGTATATTCCACTCCATGCATCTGATAAAGTGAGTTTTAGCCCACAAAAGCTTATACCCAAATAAATTTGTTAGTCTCTAAGGTGCCATAAAGACTCGTTGTTTTTGCTGAAACTGTTTTTCTGGTTTCTTCCGTAAGAAAATGATCATTCAGTAAGGAGAATTTGCGCAGGACTGAATATAATTGGATATTTATCTATAGTTAGATATCTAAAAATACTGGCTTCTCACTTAGCTAACAAAAGTAGAAGGATTTTCACATTTGAGAAGATTCTCTTTTCATGCTGATGGACAGATATAAATGAAATCCGAATTGCATATGAGTGGACAGGTAACAATTCTTTCTCTGTAATTTCAGTAAGAACAGAGAGGCATTCAGTAATAAATAAATAAAAAAGTAGAGCAGCAAAATTGCTTAGTCTAAATTTTCAGCTGTGATTGTTATGTTCACGCCATACAAACAGAGAGGTTAGATGAAAACATAAAATATGCTTTCTGGAAGGTTGCAGCATAACACTACTGATTTCTTGAAATCTAGAACTGTAACACATGAGAATCAGAACTAGAGAGAGAGAAAGCAGGATGCTCCCTATGACAGAGAGGCACAACTCAACCCACCTTGCTCTAGGATAGCTTTTTGCAGACTGGCTCCTGAAAGATGCAGATCACACGCTTCCCTGTGGAGACCCCTAGCTTGCAAGCAGGACCAGGAAAATCCCATATAATTTAGAGCAATAACATATCATTTTTCAATACACCACAACTGTTAGGCACACAATTACCTGAACTACATACACAAATAGAATAGATGTATATTTTTGCATGTAAACTTGCTGCGTCCAGTGCTGAAATCTTGCTTGCACATTGTAGGCCGCCCAAGTTACTCTAACTTTTTTGTACTCGTACATTCAGTTGATCTTATTTTGCATATCAGTTATTTAATATTATGTTAATCCTTTGTTGCCAATTTACAATCAACCCATCCTGTTCATCCTCACCTGCCACATCTAGCACGAGAGATGGAGACCGATGTCTTCTATTGCATGGCTCTACCTTGGGTTGCAAAAATGCTCATGCCGGGGGCGTGGGTGTGGGGAATTTTGGAACACATTTCTAGTCCAACATGTAAATACTCCTCCATAGTATGCAGCAGTGTTTTTATATTCTTACTGTGCAACCACATTCTAACTGACAATAGGCTCCCACTGAGACTGTTCCTTGCATGACCGTATATAATCTTCATGGTGGATGGCCATGGGGATGTTGCAGTGTTGTAGGGCAAATGTTAATAATTATGAGACTCAGACCCCTTAGCCTCTATACTCTGCCTTAGAAAACTCTTCTGCGCTTTTTATTGTAGAAGCCTGGCAAAGTGAGTTATATAGGGAGCTAGGATTGGATTGGTGAAAGTCTACTCCATCATTCCATGAGCTTTTGCATTGATGCTTATATGGAATGCTCTCGCAGAATCCACCCCCTCCTCCACCCCAGATGCAATTGCCTTTACTTCTGTTTTGTGGAATTTTCAGAGCTTTGTTATAGTCATCTCCCAACTAGATAAAGGTGACCCAAGTTATTATGTGGATTTGAGCCGATTATTGCATCACTCCAAGCTAGAAGCCAGCTTATTCGGCTTCTGTGTAGCCACCAAGCTTTGCCTTCTCTCCTATCCCCTTTTATTTCATCTGGATATTATCTGCACCTCACAGATTTGCTACAACATGAAAAGGAAAGTAAAAAGGGGTTGCTGTGCATTTTTAGGGAAAAATGGGTTCACACCATGGGCATAGCTTGGGGGGGGCAAGAGGGTGTTGCCCCCCCCCCCAATGCAAGCCTCAGGCAGGCGTAGAATTTGTCCCTCCTGCACACACATGGTCACATTGACCTGACTAGAGCTGCCCTCCACCAAATATAGAAGTCACATTATGCCTGTGATTCACACTAAATTTAGCTTGATGTTTTTCTGCATGATACCCTGGTCTTTTGATCATATAATAGCTAGCCTGAAATTTACTATAGCTGTAATGATCACATTACAGCCCTGAGGCACCACAGCAAGGAAACAACAATCAGCAAAGCTGAATCAAGTTAATTCCCTCACATTTTAGAACTGCTGTATGGGCCTTTATTATCATTAAATGAAATCTGGTATGCTTGGTAGAAACCAATTTCCAGCTGAGACAAGTTTATCACTGGTCATCGAAAGTGAGGATCCCTGTCAGCCTAGTTGGTGCATATAGATTAGAAGGTCCTGGTGTGAATTCTGGTTGCATTTATAGTCAGGATATGTGCTGCTCAACATTGCTTCCAGCTGGAAGTGTCCCTTAATTGATGAAGTTTGATCTTGTACAAACCAGAACAAGATTCCTTGATCAAACACTTTACCCTGTAACCTTGTGTTCTATGTGTCCTCCTCTGTGCCCGATCTCTAGAAGATATGGGTCTGTTACAGCTCCTGGCTTGAGAGCTTAGCTCTTGGCTCCAGCTATATAGACTGGTTCCAGGAGCTGGCTGCATTGAGGCTGCTCTTTCAGCTGATGTTGGCTATCCTGAAAAAAAGTTGAACCTCCCATATGGTTAGGAAGTGAAAGTTAAGTTTGGGTGAAATTGTGAAGTACTGGGACACGAGCCAGACTAGTGGAGGGAGGACTGTGTCAACCCTGCCCTGCAACCTTGGTGCCTTACAATGCCTTGCTGTATTAGCTCCCATCTAGACCTCTCACAGCCAGCCTTACAGCATGCAAGCCACACCCTGAGTGTATGTGTGCAACTACAGCCTACCAGCTATACCTTGGCTTTCACCAGCCTTGGTTACACTTCAAGGGGCCCCCTCTAGTCCTGTATCTTCCCCCAGAAATGTATGTCCTGTATTACCCATCCCTCTTCTGGATAGTACAATTATATTAAGTACATTATTCCTTTTCTATGCCATTTTATTACCTTAAATTGTTACTCAGACACTTTAACTTAAACACACTGGATCAGATAAAACAGTAAAACAAGTTTATTAACTACAAAGAGATAGATTTTAAGTGAGTATAAGTAATGAGGCATAAAAGTCAGCAATGGTTACAAGAAAAATAAAAATAAAGCACTTACAAGTATCTACTTAAGAAACTACCTTAAGTGCAAAGCAAACTTTCTTGCTATATACTCCAGCAGATTACTGACCAAAGTCTCAGGTCAGGATCCCTCCCCCGCCAGAGTCCAGCAGATATTTCATTTTGTCTTCTCAGGTGTGGAGAATGAGGAAGGCAGGGAGAGAGAAGGGGGTCTCTTAGTGTGTTCTTTTTTCATAGTTCTGTCCCTGCTTTGAGAAGAATTTCCAGCTGGGAGCAAGGCAACAGGCAGTCTAATGAAGAAAGGAAATTTCATGCTTTTTATGTGCTAAGATGTAGATTTTAGTCCCTGCCTTTTCCTTGCCAAAGGATGGCCACTCAGCAGGTAATGGTCCATCAGCCTTGTGGACACCTGGAGGAGACATGAGCTTGCCCTTTGTCTCTGAGGAACTGGTTTATCCACTCCTCAGATGTCTCTGGGCAACATACTTCAGTTATGATTTCAGCTTATGTTCATAACTGTACATATAATGCTGCTATGTACATTTTGCCATGATATTACTGATCAGCAAGTTATGAATTTTTAAATGATACTTTACAAGGCATACCTTGTACAAACTTTATTACAATAGCTGGTAGGGTGTGAACACAAGTGTATATTCTGTCACGGTAATATCAGTTTAATGCATGACACATTCATTATCTAGGGATTATAGGCCTAGCTTGTGGATCAGATTATTCTGTCCAACTGGTGAAAATCAAGATTAACTGCACCGATTGCACTGGAGTCACACCATTCTAAGACTGATATGAGTACGAGAAGAATCAAGGTCTATATATCTGTTAGCTGCAGGGACAGGGGGGGCTGGATGAGCTAACTGGCCATCTCCATCTCCAATGTCTGTGTTATATGCATTCAAATGAATTAATTACTAATTGGTATTCAGTGATGGATTAACCCTTGGTCAATACTAAATATTTTGCAGACCAGCTCCACCTAAGACAATTAAGAAACAAAATGTGACAGCCTCCCAAGCATAAAGTACAGATGTTGAGTTCAACAAACAGTCATAATGTTAAGTCTATGCAAAACTGCACTGGATGTAGTGAGCAAGAGATTGCAGAGCATCCAGTGGGTCATAGAGAAACTCTAAGTAAGTCAACACAAAACAAAAATGAAGAAATCGGTATACCCCTTTTCTCTCTTTCAAACATATATTTTCATAAAACTACCAATATATTTTATATTATTTACATAATGCTAATATGTATATATTTTTAGCATTAAAGGGATATGGAAAATAAGTTTATTTAGTGGCTACAGAACCTGCAGGAGGAGACACAAACAGGACAGAGGTGTGGTGTAGGGAGAATGGTAGGGTGCAGTGCTGACAGCATTTTCAAAGTTCTCCAAACTTTACAATTACATAAAGCGAGGTGGGCATAAGAGGTGGAAGCTAGTAACTTACAGGCCCAACCTTTATATGTAGATGGTTTAACAAAGAAATAGGGTAGTGGAAGAATCTGATTGGGATAGAGAGAATTATGGGAATGCAAGGTGAGTGGGAATGAAAGGAAGAGAGCAAATGCTATGAAGTGTAATTCACGACAGTCTTTTTTGTCATAGTATTTGTCTCCCACTGCAGTATTTATGTACTCACTTCACTTGATGGCTTTTTCATAAGCATTGAATTTGAAAGATGAAGAATCTGTGCTATTTGGAGAGTTTGTTCAAGACCAATTTCACTGCTGAGCACAGCTGCCTCTGAGTAGAAATGTTTTTAGTAGTTACATACTGAAGAAATTGACAATGGCTCAGCATATATATATATTATGTGGACAAATATGTCCCAGCATGACACTAACGAAAATCTTACTTATTCATCTATTAAATCAGGTTGGGACTTTTTCAACCAAACATTTTTTCATTGACAATGTTAAATTGTCAAAAACAAAACTTTTCATGGGAAAGGGTTGGTTGCCACAAATTTCTTGACTTGAAAAAAATTGTTTTTCTGGTTTGAAATGACTTTTCTTTTTGAAATTTTAGTTAATTATAGTTTTAAAATTATTTTAAAAGTTGAAATCAACTGAAATGTTTCAAAATTATCAAAATAAAATGTTTTGATTGACTAGAGCCCATTTTTTTTGGTTTGTTCCTGAAAATTTTTGAGATTTGAACTATTTGTGCCAATTCAGGACAGGATAATTTTTCAAAATCTTGCAAATGTTTGCAGGATGGGAAAATGTTTGTGGGCCAGCTCATGCTCTCTCTCCCTCTGACTAACCTCAAGCATTCCAAAGTCATGAGTGAGGCCCTACAAAATCATGAGATTGGCTTACAAATGATCAAATATCTAAAAAAATGTATAAATGTTGGGTCCTCTTTATTTGTCTTCTGATTTCCAAGCCATCAAGGTGCACTTGGTTCATGTTTTCAAGCTTATCTCCGCAACCATGAGGGCAAGAAACTTACATTTAAAGAAAAAAAAGCTGAGATTCTCATTCACTCTCTTGATTCCAGCAGCTGGGACATTAAAAAAGACACTAAATATCATGAAAGATGAAGTAAAATAAGAGAGTTGGCAACACTGCCAGTTTATCTGTCATTCCACTCCCTTCCATTAGAACTGCAAAATGTCTCGAGGAAGGAAGTGCTCTGATAAAGAATGAGTTTTCCACCAGCATTCCAGGCTTCTTACATGTTGCTTCATATGAAATAGGTCTCCATATTATGGTAACTTCCAAGAAAAGCATTTGAAGCTGTCATGCTGGTGGCATGACTACATGAACAGGTATCGGTATGGAGCTGCTTCTGGACCTGGCATGTGTTTTAGGATAGCTAATTTTCTTTCCCAAATTCTTAGTCAGCTCATTTTCCATGGTTTGGTCTGGCTTCCTGTCACTGGCCCTAACTAATAAGCTGCAGTTGCCTTCTAAACAGACTTTTCAAATGCATACAGTTGTGTCAGCAACTGATAGTAGGGACACTACCACCGTCACTCACTTGTATCTCCCCAGTATCACAGAGGATAGCAGTATCACAATCCAACTGCTTTATTGGAGTTGTCATGCCATTCAACTTGCAATCGCATAGCTTTTTGTAGAACAGACTGACCAGTACGACAGTGTACATTATTATTGTATGACAACATATATCTTTATGGGCTATCTCTATTTGAGGTGATTGTAGAATATTATTGGGGTGTATCTACATAGGGATATATTGGAGAATGCTCTTAGTGAGCATGGTCGTTGCTCAGTTATGTCCCCAAGTGGTTGAAATTAGTTAAAATCTGCATTATGTGTAGTCAAAATGAAACTCTTTGTAGCTAATTCCTTATTATTAGGACATAAACATTGCAGACTCAGGGACTGACTCAGTAGATGTTGGCATAACTGCAGGCATAGAGTCTCTAGCAGTGAAAAACCTCAGTAGTGACATTATAGCAGGGCTCCTGAGGACAGGCAGTGCAGCCCAAAAAATAGAACCTCTGGAGAGGTTAAAGGTCTCTTCTTCTGGCTGGAGTGTCAAGGGATGGTCGGAAGAATCTCCCCTTTTGGGTGAATGGCCTCTGGGGTACAGCAGGCCAGGCTGCGGTAAATTATCCCTCCTTGCACCAGTAGGAGTGAATATGGCTCTTTGTTTCTAGACAGTAAATTACAACACTGCACAAGAGCACTTTTAATGTTTCATTTGAATGTAGTACTTGCGAGAGGCGCTGGACTGACAGTGTATGTGGACTTAGACTATTTATCCACCAAAGAGGTGTGGCAATGCCCACTTTACAGACATTGTGCCTCCTGTGGATGGACCCTCTGTAAGTGTGTAAGAAGAAGGCCAGTGTTTCCTTGCCCATGTGGCTGAGACTTTCAAAAAGAGCTCCAGCTGAAGTAGTGGATTTTGTGCTGTGGACACCTATCTTACTAGTTTGTAAGGTCTTGTGAGCAGAGAACATCTTTGTGTTCTGTGTTTGTACAACACTTAACACAACGGGGTCCTGGGCCATATCTGGGCTCCTAGTGCTGTCACAATACAAATAACAATAATAATACTATTAACTTGGCTGAGACCAGCAAATTCATTTAGTGTAGGCCACCAAAGAGTAACACGTTTGGGTCACTACTGACCTGGGCTGATTTTTAACTCATAAACTAGAAGCGAAAAGTTCCATGGTTCACTAACAATCCCCCTCTGATCTCCAGTCCTGAAGTTGAAAGCTTCATTTTCTCAGTCCCCGACAATCTTATGCACTGTATAATAATTACATATATCTGACTCTGAGAAGGAATTCAAGCAGGGACAGCAAATACGAACCATTAAATACAAACATCAGTATACACAAAATTGCTTAAACTGACAAAAGCAATATCAGACATTGAAGAGAGGCAGAGCTGTCTGGAGAGAAAAAACAAATCAAAATCCAAACAAACTAAACCAACCCAAGTTGCTTCCTACCTCTGTTGTTATATCAAAAAATCAGTTAAAATAATGGGGTCAACATCTTTCTTTGTTATTTTCCAAAGAGCTCATTAATAGAATAGGCATATCGATACCATGAATATGCATGGCTATTGCCATAAAAAAAGCTGTTAATGTCAAAGCTCTGCTTTGTGGGGATGAATGGGGCAATAACAATGATAAATGATTTATAAAGCTTTTCATGGCTAGATCTCTGAGCACCTAACAAAGGAGGGTAAGCATCATTATCTCCATATTCTACAAACAGGGAATCAAAGGTGCAGTGAGGTTAATGCGGGCTGTAGGGTGCTCAGCCATTTTGGGACATTAGATCCTGGATATCTCAAATTAGGGCCACAAAAAAGGAAGCAGCAAAATGGGTGGGCAGTGCTGAAAACTTAGACTACATAGTGAGCTCAGAATTAGAGTTTTCCTGAGAATAACAATTTCATTTCATGATAAATATCAACGCTTTGAAATTTAGTTTTTGTTGCACATTGGAGAAAAATGAAAACTTTTAGAATGTTTTTGCAAAATATTTTTGTATCATATGAAAAAGGCCAGGAGTTTTATTTGAGTCTTGGTCTCTCTCTCTTTCGAGAAGTGACCAGAAAATCTACCCTGAGCCTCAGAAAACATCCCATTGAAAACTTCGCTGAAATCAGTACATTTCTGCTCAATGTTTTGGCTTTGATGAAACAGCATTTTTGACAAAAAAGGCTTTGTCAATAATATGCCAACCAGCTCCACTCAGAATAGAACCTAAGCTGTCTGAGACTGGCCTAAACTCCCAGTCCATTGCCCTATGTTGTGATTTAAATAGTGGTATGATGTCACTGCAAAATCCTGACCATCCAGTCAGAATATAACTTGAGAAAATGAGGGCGTGGAGCTAAATTGAGCCTTTGCTCAATGTTCTGAGTGGTGGCGGAGTGGTGTTCCACTCTTGGGGGAGTGCTGGGCAGGGGACGATAATTCACAGAGCCAAATTTCTCCCTGGCCTCCCTTACTTCAGCACTTTACATGGTGTTCTTTATCCCCACTCTCTCTGCTAATGAAGAGAGGGGACTACTAGGTGTCAGACTCTCTCCTCCCTGCTCCTAAGGCACATGATCAAGACAACCCAAATGTGGAGCCCCACAGGGACCGAGAAGGGTTTTGCTTCCCTGAATGCATATGTTAAGACTAGGTACATCTGGCTCTTTATTTTGAAATAGGGATAGGTGTGTCATTGCACTCACAACGAGAGCACCTCACAAATCAAGCAGTAGTGCTCCTCATTATAGGGAAGAGATAGGAATCAGTGTAGTGAACACAAAGAGGATATTCATGATATTGGACATTGTGATGGGGTATCCCAGCCCCGTACCAGTAAGAAAGGGATTAAGCAGCTGCTCTGGACGTAGGCGGCCCGACCCCACCATACCGGCAAATCATGCCTGGCTTGGAGGAGGAGTGCAAAAGAACAGGCTATGTGAGTACGGCAGCTGATAGTGGAAGTGAACTGACCTACATTTTGATCAGGTTTCAGTTTAGTTAGATAAGTCTTTTTGCAGCCAAGCCAGGGCTGGCAGTCTTAACACTGTATTATAGTCTCTAGAATCTGCAGTAACTACCTGCATTCCTTTTACCCTGGTTTTCTATGTGTAAACTGGATAAAACATTTCATCTTTGCAATAGCTGCAGTTCTTTTTTAAAGCCACACATTTTAGGAATTTCCCAGTAATTGACCTTTTTTTTAAATGCATCTGAGGGAGCATTTTGATTAGCTTTCACATATATAATTCAGCAGTTTCAGAGACCAAGTTTGTTTAACAGCAGAATAGTTTTTTCTGTTCGGTACAGTGTATTATCTGGTGTGATCTAATGGGTCTAAATTTGGTTCCTCTCTAAATAAACCTCAGTGCAATTCAGAGAGACTGCAAAATTAACTTGATGTAGCAGTTCTGTGCTCTGTAGAAGGAAGCCAAAATTAAAGATGTTTTAGATTACCAAACCAGAGGGAAGTGACTTTTACTTCTAGGATTTGTCTACCATGCACAAATTTGTTTCTCAGAAAAAATGGCTCTGAAAATAGATTGTGGTATAGAGTTGAGAGCCAGTCTATACATTCCCTGCTCTCCTCCGTGGAAGGGCAAGATGCAGAGGGATTTGGTTGCTGTGAGCACTCAAGCAACTCTGATAAATATTTACAATTCAACAGTAACAGCATAAGTGGAGTTGGGGGTTAAGAAGAGCTATAGCACAGTGACGTGAAGGTAAAGCCACTGCTGGTATGCAGCTTAATAGAGAGCTAATTAGGCTATGGGTGAACAGAGATAGAAAGTATGGAAGTTCAGTTGGCTGGTGAAGGGGTTTGTTATTGTGTGAAAGGACAGTATACGTGCTGCATTCTAATCTGGAGTGAATAGCATGGATTTTATTTCTCTGCTCTGTTGTCTTTGCAATGACATAGTTAGGAAAAATGGTTATCTAATTAATGGAAAGAGTAATAGATTTTCACATAGTAAAACAAAAGTGAAACCACATCTTATATTTATTTTAATTCTAAGCGAAAGATATAATTGCTTTTTCATGTCTGCAACCTCCATATCCCATCCTCTTTCACCATACCAACTGCTGCCTATCTTCAATCCATCCAAAAGTTACTCAGTTACGCATATCCTGGTGAGCTTTGAAGATGAGCCAAAGTGATGAGCACGATATAAGGTCCCAATCTGCAAGCACCCTTAACTCTTCAATATCACCTCTGGGTGGTGCATTAGATGGCAAAAACAAGCTTCAAACAGAGCCAATGCATATCTCCTGACAAATCCGACAATGCAGCCTCCTGGTTTTGAACTTCCCTGACATCTTTGGGTGAAGCTCAGCTGCTTTGGATGTGAACTGATGAGATGTGCTGCTAATGATGAAGAGGTGTTGTGATTCCCCACTTTGCTGCTGTGGCCAGTTAGAAGATGTATGCTACACACTTGCAGGCTGCACCCATCAGCAAGGGCTACTTGGTTTCCTCGAGGACTTCCACATTGACTTTCTCCCTCTAGTTTTGGATCTGACACAGGCCAAACTAGGGTGGTTTCAAATTTGAGATTTCAGTTTCATGTTCACCTAGTACTTAAGAATGTGCACATCTTGTCTTCATTGCAATAAAACTGTACTTACTTTAGGTTTAGCATCTTTCATACAAACTGCAACCCAAAAACTTTCACGTAGTTGAATAATCCAGTTGTGTAATTAAATAACAGCGGACTGGTGAAATTATGAAATGAAAGCAAAAGAACAAAGAAATGTTTTTGGTTTAAACCTGTAGTAAGATGAGATGAGACACTGGATGACTGACCCAGCCTGCTTTAAGAAGAAAGGGCTTTTGCACTAACAGTGGCAATAGAAATATTGTGTTGATGTAAAAACAACCGGTACAGATGTTCCACTGAAAATCAGAGAAAGATGTTCTGACATTTATCCAGAATACTATATAAATCCTGTTAAATCAAAAGGGATGTTTGTGAATCTGTGAAAACTGAGAGTTTTTTTGCTAGGGAAGTGCTGGGAGAACTACAACATTGCATCTAGAGAGCAGAATATTACAGACTATTACTTCATAGAATCAAAGGGCTCAAAGGGACCTCAAGAGTCATCAAGTCCAGCCCCCTGCTATGAGGCAGGACCTATTAAACCTTGACCATCCCTGACAAGTGTCCAAACTGGTTTTAAAAACCTCCAACTTCCTTTCTAAGGAAAAGTTTCTGGACTCTCCTCTGGCCAACACTGATCTTCAGTGAGCCAAGAGACTTCACTATTGAGCAACACATTTCCTTTCCCTCTCCAGTGTGTTCCCTCTGCAGAATTCCCATCCACTAGTGGGTAGGACACTGGAAGCAGAAAGTGATCCAGAGTCTCCCATGTTACAAGGTCTATCACTACCATGAGGCCATTGGTCCAGACAAAGTTGTTGCTTTAATAGTACAGTCTTGGAAATATCTAACCAAGTGAGCATCTATACTTGAAATCAATAAAATGGGAAAAGCTAATATAGAGATTCTGGACATTTTTGGACAAGTGTGTTGCGAAGAGAGGAAGAGGTTATGATATTCATAGCATGTACATTTGTCACTGAAAATATCACAGGTTTGTTTACTAACGGGACATGCCATCTTTAGCTTTCTTCAGAATTATCAAAGGTGCATATAGTAAATGGATTGAATGCCTTTCTGAAAGTTAGTACTTTAGTCTTTCATCTCTAGTTCATAATTCAGAAAGTCCAAATTAGGCAACAAACAGTAAAGTACCCTTGGGTACTACGCACATCACCAATATGTTCTAATGCACTTGTCAGCAATGTGTCAGAATCAAGTTCAGAGAATCTAAAAGTTTGGGTGTAGGGGAGGCTGCCTTTGATGGAAGAAAATTCTGCTAATGTCAGAAAATAGAAAACCCAAAATAGAATGTATCAAAAACACTGTAAAATAAATAAAACATGGTAATAAAAAATGAGAAGTCTAATTCCGCCCCCTTTGCAAAAAAAACCTCTCTCTTAGTCATTGCCCTGCAAGTTGTTCCTATCTAGTGAAGCGTTGGTTTATTCTATCACAATTTAATAGCTGTCTCAGGCAGAGTAACAATTGTTGAAGAAGTAGTTTAGCAGACCAGACATGTGGCCCAATGTGCAAGGCATAGTTTAGACTCAGTCAATGACAATTTTTTTAAGAAAGTTTGGGCTCAGCCAAAACCCTGTATCTCAATATACTTGGACTTGGGTAAATTTGGCTCGAACCCCAACTTTAGCCTGGCCCCTAGCCCTACGAGGGGATGAACGGCAGCCTCTGAACTTTGTGATAGTTTGGATTTGGATGCTAGCTTTGAATCTTGGGCCCATCCCTATTGTTTAAAATGTAACTGAGTGTTTTGGTGCACCCTAATTTCTCAACAGAATGATTCCTCATTCCCCTAACATCCTCTCACTTTGATCAAGAGAGACCACGATTCCAATCCAAACTCTGTGGACCAGATTTTCTCCAGCAGCCAGGCTGTCTTGAGGATGAAACTGCACAGGCACCAGCCCTAGCCCTGGAAAGAGTC
The DNA here is from genome assembly GCF_025201925.1 of Gopherus flavomarginatus. Lineage (NCBI taxonomy): Eukaryota > Metazoa > Chordata > Testudines > Testudinidae > Gopherus > Gopherus flavomarginatus. The sequence continues at coordinate 19,422,210 of NC_066623.1, forward strand.
AGAGCAGCCACTGATTTAAGGTCTCTAATGGAACCTAGGCCAAAGGAGGATAGCTCTGCTCTGCCACAACACTCTTTGCTTTTCCCTGCATCCTTCCCTGCATCCTGACACACCCTTTACAAGGCGGAGTGAGGGGAGGAACCAGCAGAGGAGCTGCCTCCTCCAGTTTTATCCTAGTAGCCCCTTTCAGCTGGATTCCAACCTCTTTGTACCACCTGAATGGTGCAAAGAGGCCAGGTTTCAGTAGATAATGTGGATCTGTGTCTCAGTCCATTTCTGCTCATTATATATTGTACCATTCTTGTGTTATAGATCTTGCTTGAAAAGGGAGATAAAATGGTGGGAAAAATTCTCCTAAATAAATAAAAATATTCCTGTCTATCTGGTACTGTAAATGAATACCACACAGGCTGAGGCTGAACCATGAAGTAGTTGTCTGGGTTCCAAAATTTCCCCTTAGAGAATTTTCTTCCTCTGTGTCATTAAAGTAGAACACATATCCTAGCTTTGATGTTTTAACCTCAAGGTGTTATTAAAAGTAAACATTTGTATTTGTCAAGACAGAGTACACAATATTAACACACGTATCCATTGGTGAGTGGACACTTTCCACATTGTCATCCAGCTACAAAAGTATATAGCTGCCTGTTGAGTAAGGCAAGTAATTGTCGATTTATATTTTTTGCAAATGTTACCCATATCTTCATAAACATGCCTTTGCTCTGTGGTATCCAATAAGTTAGGTGTGCTATTGTCAAAAAGCCTTTTCAAAGCACAGTCTTAAAATTAGCATAATCGATGCTTGTCTGTCTATGAACAGTGCCCTATGTTCGCCAATTCAAAATAAATGTTGAAGTCAACACAAATTTAAACATCATATGTCCCATGTTATGTTTTTCCCAGCCTTCCTCCAGCAAATTTCTGGATCAAGAGGTAGAAGGATGATGTCTATATTGTCCATCTAGCCATTCATACATTTTCCCCAAATGTGATTACTTTAGGCTATATGACCACATTGAGTAACAAAATGGAGGGTGTACTAAAGAACACTTCTTCCATCACTTTCATGTGATGCTATGTATAGTGCTGTACATATGATGCAATACACTTCCTCAAGGTGCCTGGGGGTGGACGAGAAGGTGGAGGAATGGTCACTGCAGGTAGAGTCAGGAATAGAAACAAGGACTATCACATGATAGATCCAAATCATAGCTATTCAGCCATACCACCTTCAGTCACACCACCTTCCATAATGAATGTACTTTTATTATCCTATCTCTAACCACTAAACCACACTCTTCTCCCAGATGCAATCCAGGATTCCTGATCTCTGATATACCTTTGCTGTCCAGCAAACAGTTGTATCACCTACTGGGAAAGTGTGTGTCAAGTTGTTCTTTAGTGGTTGAAATAAGTAGTTCCTAGCAATTACTTGTGTAGGTCAAGTGACACAGAACTGATGGAAACCTTAACAGTGACCTGTGCCCTAATGTGTTGCAGGCAGATGTGCCAATAAAAAAGATTTACAATATAATATCTGTAGGTATTTGATGCACTTTTTCATTATTTACCCAGCTTTACTGTGGGTCAGATTTCTTCCTCAACCATGAGACTTAGCAGCCAATGTAATTTTATCTAACTAGCAACTACGGCAGAAGCTGTTGTTATTGGTAAATTCCAAACTGCGTTAAAAGGTGGTCCTAGAATTACAAGTGGACAAGACATAAAAAGGTTAATATACAGATCTGCATCCTCATGCTCCACACATCTCCATATCTTCAGTAACTGCAATACAAGCTTCATATCTGACAGCACAATCAAACATTAGATCTTCTTTGGCTGAAGGCTGCAGAAAGAACTTAGTGACTTTCCAGCCCACAAATCTTCACTGTCAAGTCTCATTGCATATTTCTTTGAATCACGTTCACTACTTTGATGGTAATATAGATTTTTTTCCCTGTGGTGAAGGTTCATTTAATGAGTCATTTTGTTCTCCTACGTAAAATAGCTTCTACTTTTTTTTTTTTTTTTTTAGTAAATGCATAGCTGATTAAATAGCAAGTAATTGCTGCTCAAAAAGAACAGTACTTTAAATCTCTTAGAATTTCTGTCTTTCAAATCAAACAGAGTTCAGTGAATCATTAAGCAGTTCAGTATATTAGAAATTCCAGTCATTTGGGAAAAAAACCAAAAAATGCCTAATTCCTCCATTTTTGTTGAAGTTATTTTTTCTCTTACTTATTATATACTCCACAGAATTAATGTTGCTAACTCTCGCGGCATGGCATGTACTAATGATTAAGTATGACGCAATCAAAAGGTGACATTGTTTTCTATTTGTTAATTCAGTGAAATGAGAGCCAAGGCACTTGAGTTTTGTTCCTGAGGCTGCCCCTGACTTGCTGACCTTGAGACAGTTGTGTAACCACTTCTTGCTTCAGTTTGCTCATCTGCAAAAAATTGGAATAACAGTATAGAATCAGTCTGAAGAATTATGATTAATACATTGGTCACAGAGTCGTGTTTGTCAGCTTTTAATTGGCTATTTACTGGAAATGAGTTTGTAGGCCTAGACTTAAATGCATATTTATTAAAGTGCTATATCTTTAATTATTAAAGATATCTTGATTAAAAGGAGATAAGTCTTATGTATTTTCAGTCTAGATTACTTTAATTTTTTTAATTAAGTCTTTTATTCTATAAGATCTCAAAATTGCACCCCAACATTGCTCTTCTCAGCTAAGCAGGACAACAGCTTTTGGGGCCAGATTCTGAGCTGGTGTAAGTCAGCACTTGATTTACACCAGACGAGGCCCTTGCCAAGTTATTTTTAAAAGGCTAGATAGTATAAATTAGTGCAGTTTCTTAAAAATCACTGTAGCGATACCAGTTTACACCAGCTAAAAATGTGGGCAAAAGCATTTAGAGCTAGATCTAAAGCCTACTGAAGTTAAGAGAAACATTTCAGTTGACTTCAAGAAACTTTTGGTCAGACCTTTTTACCTTACAGTGATGGGTATTATAGATGGATGGATGGACCCAGAATCATAATTTCTTCCCTATGGCATATTTGCATAGTTACCTATACCATATTTGCTAAGGTTGTTTAATCAACAAATAATATACTCCAATGTATACAGCTGCCCTCCTTTTTAATTCTCAACTTGTGGCGAGTACAGGTCCCATTGGTCTATATTGCTGCTTGATCTAGATTCTAAGTAAAGCTGAGCGTCCAAAGGACTAAATGGCCATGGAGACCAAACTCTCCTCTAGAGATGGTTCCTCCAGGTGTGGGGAGCAATGGCACAATGGAAGAATGGTATGGAGAAGTTTGCATCACTACTGTACTTCCATTATGGATAACTGGCCCAGTTCTGTGAGATGCTAAGTACCTCTTGCAAGGTGGTTAGCACCATCAGTGCCTGTTGATTTCAGTGTTGAGCAGTAGCTCTCAGGAGGTGCTTAGCCCCTTGAAGAACATACCTAACACTTCTCAGGATGACACTCAAAGAGAGCACTTGTCTCCAGGGCTGTCAATCCACCCATATGCTCAATATTGTTCACTTTTATGTAATTAAAAACTGTTGCTCTTTTGTGGTACATTTTAATTATATAAAGAATTAAATTCCTACTTGACTCTCTTGAACTTGGTCCAGAGGTTTTGTGCTATTAAGATAATATGCCACGCTAGGTTGTACTCCGTATGGTTCTTGCTGCCTGCTGTGATCATTTAGCTGTCTGCTACTCATTTTTTGTTGGATGAGCCGTTTAATGGATTGATATTGGTTTTCCCCCTTGGAAAACTGTCGTACTTTTCACTTTGTGGCAAGGAGCTGCCATGGCATTTGTTTTTGCTTAGCCACACATCTTGTTACATGAGGTAATTGTGCATAATACTCTGAGATACCTCAAAGAAAACCAAATTAAAGACCACATCCCTGTGGATAATATTGGTATTAAAACTATTTCACTCCATTTTATATGTATTTCTCATAAAGGAAAGGAAGCAGAAAACTCTCATACAACAAGCTGTGGAGGAGGAAATGTCCATAATTCATAGTTTTGCAAGTGCCATTATATGACCCAGTATCTCAATTACTCAGAAACTAAATGACCCTCCACTAATGAAAATAAATAACTCAATAAGGGACAGATTCTGCTACACTTACTCACACTGACCAGTACCCGATTGAGTGAGTAGTCTTATTGATTTCAATGGGAATGTGCAAGGAGTGGCGTACTATTCAAAATAAATAAGCGTAGCTGAATCTGGCCCTAAATTAAAATGGCTCTGGGGGAGGTCCAGTATAGAATAAATGTAAGGGACTTGCTGATTGGGGTGTGTTTTACCTGTCCCCTTGAACACCTGATCCATAGAAAATGGGAGTCTTTTTACTGCTGTCAGCTTGAGTGCCTGCTCTTCAGCTCCACTTGCAGAGACTTATCCTTCTACCTGTGGATATCTCCAGTTCAGTCTCTGATGTCAGACAAGATGATGGCCTTCACAGCAATATAGAAGAGGTAAGATGTCAGGTAGGAATAAACCACTTTGGTCAAGAGTCCTATTTCCAATAGAGACCAGTGTTGGATAATTCATACGACCTCCATCCTGCATCTGTTTTAGACGGTGGTTAGTTTTTGCCCTGAAGGATAAGGTGGATTAAGTGATTTATCCAAGGCCAAGTAGGGAGTCAGTGGCAGAGCCAGTAACACACTCCTGATTCCCAGTCCTCTATGGCAAGAGCTATATAAAATATCCTTTCTTGTCACACCCTGATATTATTACCTTCGGTTTTTATGTTCTGCTGCCACTGAGTTCACCTCGTTGCTGTCATAAACAGATAGCTAAGGGTTAATGTCTCTTTCACCTGAAGCACCTGACCAGAGGACCAATCAGGAAACCGGATTTTTTCAACTTTGGGTGGAGGGAATTGTGTCTCTGAGTCTTTTGTCTGCCTGCCTGCTTTCTCTGAGCTTTGGAGAAGTAGTTCTACTTTCTAATCTTCTGTTTCTAAGTGTAAGGACAAAGAGATCAGATAGTAAGTTCTATGGTTTTCTTTTCTTTGGTATTTGCATGAATATAAGTGCTGGAGTGCTTTGATTTGTCTTCTTTTTGAATAAGGCTGTTTATTCAATATTCTTTTTGTTGTTTTTCCATTTCTTTTTGGTGCTTTTCCATTTCTCGGCGGTGGGCCAACTCTTCTTCTGCTTGTTTCCTTCGGTAGGCCACCTCTTCTTCTTCTAGTTTTCTTTTGTGTGCTGCCTCTTGGGCTGCCTGTTCTCTTTGGAAGGCTGCCAGTTTGATGCTTTCTTCCTTTTCTTTCATCTCCATCTGTCGCCTGTGTTCAGCTTCTTTGATTTGTTCTTCGGCGTCAATTTTTGCCTTAGAAGTCATGGTTCCTGTTTTCTTGTGTTGGGGTGCCCTCTGGTGTTTATCTTCTGCACTGCAGGCTCTGTTGCCTCCTGAAGTCTGCCTAGCAACAGTGCTTTTTTCCTTTTCTCTCTCTAGCTAATGTTCAATGAAGGGAAACCAGAAAAACCACTTTATTTGCATGCATATAAGTGCTGGTACTTGCCTCCTAATGGGAGGGCTATTGCATGACAAAAGACCCTTAACAGTTTGGTAATGGCTTCTTGCTTATTATGCAAGCCACAAACTGCCAGAGAGAGCAGAAAAAAAAATTCTCTCTGGTTCCCTTTTAAAACCAACTGTTTCTCTCTCTGCTAAAAAGCCCTTAGCAGAGAAAAGAAAAATATAATATTCCTACTGGCTTCTGGATTCTGTCTATATCCCACCGGCTGCCACTCATATCACGGATTCCCCGGGCGATGCTCTGGAACTGCTCCCCACCAAGCCAGGCAGGACTTTGGGGAGCCTCCTCTCCCTTGGAGCAGACTTGTTCAGGGCAAGAAGCTCACACATCTTCACCTCCTGGGTCTCTCCTTGGAGCATTCAGCATCCTCTGCCCCTCCGTGCGCTTCCCACAGCGAGTCCACCCCAGCAGGGTCCTGGGGAAGCCACCGGGTCCTGCACCCCCACTTTGCAGTCAGACGTGACTCTCAGCCAGCCAGTAAAACAGAGGTTTATTCAATGACAGGAACAGGGTCTAAAACAGAGCTTGTAGATATAGCGAACCGGACCCCTCAGCCGGGTCCATTCTGGGGGTCAGTGAGCCAGACCCCCACGTCTGCCCTCAGCCAGCTCCAGACTAACAACCCCTCCCAGCCCCTCCTCTCTCCTCAGCCCCTTTCCCGGGCCAGGAGGTCACCTGATCCCTTTGTCTCCAACACCTTCAGCTGGTACCTTTGCAGAGGAGGGGCCCAGGCCATCAGTTGCTAGGAGACAGAGTGTCAGGCATTTAGATGCACTGGCCCTTTGCTCTGCCAGATACTTACGAACTGCCATGGGGACACTGAGGCACCAACACAGTATTCAGAGAAAACATTAAGAACTTTCCCAGTTCGTCACATCTCTCCCTCCTTCGAGACCGAACTGAGCGAGGTCACTCCTGCCAGTGACCTGGGGAAGTTCGAACCCACCAACGTTCCCATGGATGCCCCAGCATCTCTCCCATTCCTCGGTGTGAGTTACACCAGGACAGTCCAGTCTCACGCCCTCCCTTAGGTCGGGTGTGCTTGATGGCACTTGCAGGCCGCATGTGGGAAGGTTTATGCGGCTTGAACCCTTTTGCTACCCCAATACCCCTGGGGTTCAAACTGGGACGGGGTCTTCTCCCAGCACTCTGGGCTGCAATTCAGGCTCTCTTGGTTAAGAGCCCCCATCTTGGCCTTGGCCAGCTCTGGGCTTGGGAAGCCGCTTCCCACTTTGTGGCCCAGACACAACACTTCTGCCATCCCCCCTTGCACTTTTCAGCTTTTACCGTCAGTCCCACCTCCTTGAGGCAGCCCAGCCCCCTCTTCACCTGGGACACCTGTTCCTCCCAGGTCTGGCTAAAGATGCACATGTTATCAGTGTCTGCCAGGGCCAAGTTCTCCATTGCCCTTTGCTTGTTTAGAATCTCCCCAGGCCTAGGCATGGGGTCGGCATCGGACACTGTGATGGCTTTAAGCTTCTGATAGCCCCCACAAAACCAGATCATCCTGTCTCGCTTGGGGATCAGCCCCACGGGTGAGGCCCATGGGCTGTAAAACGGCTGGATCCCATCTAAAGCCAGTAGGTCCTTGACCTCTCTCTCCAGGTTCTGGGCTGCTTTCCCAGTGACTCTGAATGGGGAACACCTGATGGGGAGATTGGCTCCCACCTCAGGGAAGAGATCCCCCTGGGGGTCTTCCCCCTTCTCCATCCAATCCTCCCTCTTCAGGTCCAGGGGTCCCCTCACTCTCCTCCCATCCAGGAGCTCGAACGGGAAGAACCCTGTGGATTCCTGGGGTACCACCAGCTGCCTCCCGATTCCCCCCAGTTCTACTTCCCCTTGGGGAGCCCATCCCCGGTACAGGAATCCCTTCTCCTGCAGGACTCTGTCCCTGCAGCCTTCCCCAAGGGGGTTTGCAGTGCTGTGGCCAGCAAGTTCCCTCAGCTTCTCCAAGGAGGGATCCCTCTGCAGCTCAGTCTGGGATTCAGCGGCTGGGGCAGGGAGTGGGACCTGCTCCCTCTCGCTGGCTGGGCCTGGAGTCACAGCCCCCCTGAGCCTTGTCCCTGGTAGCTCCCTCCCTGCTGTGTAATCACTTCCCAGCAGCACGTCTGGACCAGGCAAACCTGTTTGGCAGCTGACCTGCCCTGCCCGGGTGTCCCCCCACTCAGCTGGGGTCTCAGCTCCCCCCGTGCTCAGCACTGCCCTTGCTGTCCCAGTGGGGGCAGGCTGCGAGCTCTCTGCTCTGGTCACAGCATCAGAGCCAGCGTGAGCCCCGTCTCCGGTGTGCAGGGGGGCGGGGAGCAGATTTGGACCTTAGCGTCCAAAATATGGGGGTTAGCATGAAAACCTCCAAGCTTAGTTACCAGCTTGGACCTGGTACTTGCTGCCACCACCCAAAAAATTAGAGTGTTTTGGGGCACTCTGGTCCCCCTGAAAAACCTTCCCTGGGGACCCCAAGACCCAAATCCCTTGAGTCTCACAACAAAGGGAAATAATCCTTTTCCCCTTCCCCCCTCCAGGTGCTCCTGGAGAGATACACAGACACAAGCTCTGTGAAACTACACAGAGACTCCCCCCTCTCTGTTCCCAATCCTGGAAACAAAAAGTACTTTCCTATTCCCCCCAGAGGGAATGCAAAATCAGGCTAGCAATCCAACACACAGATCTCCCCGATTTCTTCCTCCCACCAATTCCCTGGTGAGTATAGACTCAATTTCCCTGAAGTAAAGAAAACTTCAACAGGTCTTAAAAGAAAGCTTTATATAAAAAGAAAGAAAAATACATACAAATGTGCTCTCTGTATTAAGATGATACAACACAGGGTCAATTGCTTAAAAGAATATTGAATAAACAGCCTTATTCAAAAAGAAGACAAATCAAAGCACTCCAGCACTTATATTCATGCAAATACCAAAGAAAAGAAAACCATAGAACTTACTATCTGATCTCTTTGTCCTTACACTTAGAAACAGAAGATTAGAAAGTAGAACTACTTCTCCAAAGCTCAGAGAAAGCAGGCAGGCAGACAAAAGACTCAGAGACACAATTCCCTCCACCCAAAGTTGAAAAAATCCGGTTTCCTGATTGGTCCTCTGGTCAGGTGCTTCAGGTGAAAGAGACATTAACCCTTAGCTATCTGTTTATGACAGTTGCATATTCACCTCTTTATATGCTTCTATTAACTATACAGAGCAGGAGTTGCGTCTGGCTCAAAGGGAAGGTAAGAGGGCATAGATCCCAAGAGAAAGAGATGGCTACATAGTAAAATTACGAAATCCCTTAGCAATACTGAATTTATAAAAGGAAAAGAGCAATAACTTCAGAGACTTTGATGCCTTTTATTTCCTCTCCTTTTATCTAGTTAGTATATTCTTTTCTTTTTTGCTTTTCCATTTCCTTTCCTCTGTTTCTAAGATTTATTTGTCCCCGCTGTACATTTCCCTTCTACAGTCGCCCACCCACCTTCCCTCCCATTCAAATGAAAAAGTGTTTTGAAGCTAATTAATCATGATTTGCAATACATGCAGAGGTAGGAGGATTTGGGGCAGTACTAACTGGTATCAATTTGGTAAAATTATGTAGGCTGAGATTTTCAAAGGGGCTGAACGGAGTTAGTTGCCCAAATGCCATTGATTTTCAGCTTGAGTTGGCTGCCTTACTTCCTTTAACCCCAGTGCTAGTGAGTATATCATATTGTTCTATTATTGCTGGCCATATAGTATTCTGGATGAGAAGGATCCTAGTGACACTTTGACACCAAGTGATGGATGAATCTGTGCTTATTCATATTTCTGAAATTATTCCGCTTGTGCTAACCTAGCTAGAATGAGAATAGCCACACTGCAAAACAATGCTTGAGCTACACAGCATGCTGAATTACCAGAGTGGCTGGATTAGCAGGTGATGAGTTGTGCTAACTCGAGTTATAATTCCTAGCAGTGTCCCCACTACATTACTAGCTCATGTGCCAGCAGCGCTCGAGCTTCAACCCATACCCTGAGGGGCCAGCTATCATGAGTTTAAAGTACCACTTAACTCAAGGTATACCTCAAGCTAACACTACGATGAAGACAAGTCCTTTAGTGCATGTTAACGCTGCAAGTGAGCGTGTGATTGTAGCATGCCATACTAGCTTTAATCTAGCTAGCGCAGATAACAGTAGTGCAGATGTGACAGCACAGGCTTCAGCATGGGTTAGCTCCTGAGTACTTGCCCACTCATGCTACAAACACACCTTCACTCTGCAGGGAAGACATACCCCTGAGATATGTCCAGGGGCGGCTCCAGGAACCAGCACCCCAAGCGCATGCTTGGGGTGGCAAGCCGTGGGGCGTTCTCTGCCAGTGGCCGGGAGGGTCTTTGGCAGCCTGCCTGCGGAGGGTCCGCTAGTCCCGCGGCTTCGGTGGTCCTCCCGCAGGCTGCCACTGAATTTGCGGGGTGGGGGACCTCCCGCAGGCAAGCTGCCAAAGGCAGCCTGCCTGCCGTGCTTGGGGCGGCAAAATGCCTAGAGCCGCCCCGGCCCCTGGATATGTCTACACTGCATCTGGGAGCGAGCCTCCCAGGCCAGGTAGACAGGCCGGGCTCAAGATAGCAATGAAGCTATTTGTTTCTTTTTTCCTTACGGCCTCTATTTTATCAATATATATTGAAGACAAATATATTTTCAAGTATGTTGGGGACCTCTCAGATCCAGCCAGTAGCCAAAGGAAACTATCACAAGACCTTACTATGGATAGTTGCACCATAAGGCAGTAGTTGTATTTGACATTATAGCTCCTAGGCTCAGTAAAACTGGTTACACTCTGGGGAAAACGGTATCTGTGTTTTCTATTTAACTCACTGCTAGTTTAAATATTAATTTCCGTGGTTGATACATTTAACAATCTAATGACTGCAAACAGGACACCAGTGAAAACTATTAATAACAAAGACCTATTCTAGCACCCCACAAAAGAATTCAGTGATCAGAGTGCTATTATACTTCATATGTGCAACTGCTCGATTGTTGTATGGCTAGTGGTATTTCATAGGAAACATCTGCAGCACTTAACTGATGCCAATGACAGACCCACTCTCTTGAGAATTTTTCAAGTGATCTTTCAGGTATAATTACCTAAGAAAACTCCCGTCTGCTGATTTGTACAGTTTGCTCTTTCCCTGTGCCATTCTGACTGCAACTTTCTCACTTTCATGGGATATGCTGAAGAATTAACGAAAAGTCTTAGCTAAGCCTTTGATAAATTCTTAACAATGAAACGGAAAAAGCCTTTCTTTCTTAAACCTTCCTCACCTGACACATGCTGGGGTACATTACATTGCAGAGGTCCAATTATGTTGCATTTATTAAAGGCAGATAATGGCATTTCCACCATGTTTTTACTGGCATACTAACCAGAGAAGAACTAGTAGAGTAATAGCTATATCTTTAGTTTTCTCCCAATATCTCTGATGTTACAATTGCTTTTTATGATTACCGTGGGTATGATTTTGCTTTTTTCTAATTAAAGTACACAATATTCAGTCATTCGTGGAGGCCTGCTACATTTCCCCAGACACCAGGTAAAAGGTACTAATTCATCGGTCAAGGAATGAGAGACACTCAGATGTCAAAAATGCCAACTTTTTTTAAATTGACAATGGTTTGTCTGACTTTAGTTAAAACATATCTGGAGAGGAAAAATGAAGTCATTTGGTAAAATGATACTAGAACCAAAAGGCTGAACGGGTCAGGGAACTGGTAAAAGGATGTTTATCCTTTTACCGCTAGGTCACTGGGTAGGTTGGAAATGGACCAAACTCATTAGCCTCTGTTGATGGCTACCATGCATAATGAGTGAGCTGGTAGAATCTGATCAGTTTGTAGTGAATAGGTGACTTTATCCCAAATGGCAGTGCTTGGAACCTCGGTTGACAGTGTCAGCAGAGAGGCCAAGGACTGCATATGTAACCCACACACCTCCTGGGTGTGGTGTTCCAGTGGCACCAAGACCACTTAGAGAGAGGTTGATGAGTCTGCTACAGCCTTAGCTAATAGCCATGTGCCTTTTAGCTCATACAGTAGAGGCTCATGCATTTAGCCGCAGAGATCCCAGATTCAATCATAGAATCATAGAATATCAGGGTTGGAAGGGACCTCAGAAGGTCATCTAGTCCAACCCCCTGCTCAAAGCAGGACCTAATCCCCAACTAAATCATCCCGGCCAGGGCTTTGTCAAGCCTGACCTTAAAAACCTCTAAGGAAAGAGATTCCACCACCTCCCTAGATAACCTTTTCCAGTGCTTCACCACCCTCCTAATGAAAAGGTTTTTCCTAATATCCAACCTAAACCTCCCCCACTGCAACTTGAGATTGTTCCTCCTTGTTCTGTCATCTGCCACCACTGAGAACAGTCTAGATCCACCCTCTTTGGAACCCCCTTTCAGGTAGTTGAAAGCAGCTACCAAATCCCCCCTCATTCTTCTCTTCTGCAGCCTAAATAATTCCAGTTCCCTCAGCCTCTTCTCATAAATCATGTGCTACAGCCCCCTAATCATTTTTGTTGCCTTCCGCTGGACTCTTTCCAATTTTTCCACATCCTTCTTGTAGTGTGGGGCCCAAAACTGGACACAGTACTCCAGTGAGGCCTCACCAATTTCGAACAGAGGGGAATGATCATGTCCCTCGATCTGCTGGCAATGCTCCTACTTATACAGCCCAAAATGCCGTTAGCCTTCTTGGCAACAAGGGCACACTGTTGACTCATATCCAGCTTCTCATCCACTGTAACCCCTAGGCCCTTTTCTGCAGAACTGCTGCCTAGTCACTTGGTCTTTAGTCTGTAGCAGTGCATGGGATTCTTCCATCCTAAGTGCAGAGCTCTGCACTTGTCCTTGTTGAACCTCATCAGATTTCTTTTGGCCCAATCCCGCCTGACAACAACCGGGGTCTGTCAGTATTACACATAGACAGAACCTTTCCACCAGAGGTGGTGCCTACAAGTTAGAGTTGAGTCACTTGGTGGGGCAGTGTCTATGGACAGCTTCCATATGTTGTACTTATTCTGTACATAAACAGAGGACATAAGTTTCTCCAATGTTTCATCAACACGAAACTCACTCAAAACATGTTCTGACAAGGCAGAAGGAACTCACATGTTAGTAATTAAAAAGAACTGATTCTGCAGCCTTGTAGCTCCCTGGACCACATGGCTTCTGCCCATCTCATATTCCAAGCTATGCCAATTGCTTTTCATTCAGCCCACTCAGGTTGCTTTGATTTCATTTTGTGTCAGTGAGAAGCACCATTCATACCAGTCTCAAGAAAGAGTGTCTACTTTTCTCAGAGTAAAACTGAACTCATCTAAATTGCTGGACAAAATCCACTTCTTGGCTCGGCTAAAACACCGACTGGCTAATTAATTATGCTGCATTAAATTAGACTGCAGATGCTAATCAGAATTTTGATCTAGAAATAAATGAGTGTTAAAACACAGGCTGGCTTGCCATTAGGGCTAGACAAAATTCAGGCCCAAATATTTAAGAGAACTCATTTCAGCTTCTAAATTTATAACCAGACTATTATTCCCTTAATCAGTAAAATGTTGTTAAATGAAGGTGGTAATGACAGCACTTTGATACCTAACTAACTCATTTTAGGGCTGAATCAGGTAGTTATACACGTACCGTAAATGCGGAATGAAATCCTGGAATCCTGTCTGTGCTGCACTCAATGGGAATTTGAACACTGACTTCAATGGGGCCAGGATCACCCAGTGTCTTTCCCACCTGCCGTAATTGCACCTTCAATTGATTCTAGGAACCAAATTGTGGGAATAAAATTAGAGGCTGTTTTTAAAAGGCTGCCCCATAATACATCCCATGCAGAAGTACCAACCAGATTCACTGCCCACCTCCACCACTCTCCCCTAGAAGCACCCACACCAGGTACTTCTTCAGGGAATGATGTCATCAGGTCAACAACTCCAATATGTATTTATTATTATTAATAATAAAAATGATAATTAATTTATTTATCATTAGTGATTAGAAGCCTCTATCATGGACCAGGATCCATTTGTGTTGTTCAAACATGACTCCATTCCTGATGGTCCCTAAGATGTGCTGCTTTGTGGGCACTTTGGGGTTTTTCCCGAGGGGTTTATGATCTGCTTTTAATTTTGTTTTAATCTCCTTGGTTGACAATGGTACCTCATTCCAGTCACGAAGCCTCACAGTCTCTGCTGCATTGTCATGCCAGAGCTATCCCTAGCTGGCTTTATTCAGAAACACAAACACAATGCATCTTGAATCTTGACTGGCAAATTCAAGACCATTTTACCTTGGTATCCACTCCACTCCTACAATTTGATTTAAAATTAAAATTACTTCCCTGCTCCCCACAAAGGAAGCTACAGCATTAGAAATGTAATTAAATAACTTGTGTGAGTTATAACATTTGGTTACAGAGGAATGAAATGCCATGCTCTAGTACTAAGAGAACAGGCCCTTTTCTCAAACATCTTCAAACTCTGCAGGGGGAGTCTGTGAGTATAAATATCCCACACTGTATTAATAGATCGCCCCTTTCTCCCCTGCATTTGTAGTTAGTACCTGATTCCTCATAGGCACAGAGGAATTGATTGGTCTGATTCTGCTCTTCCTCACACAAGTGCAAACCAGGCCTAACTCCATTCCACTGAATTCAATGGAATCTTGCTGGTATAAATGAATCAGGGGAGACCCTGGTCTGAAATCAAGTCAGATTCTCTGTCACACATAGGAAGATTAATCCTCTGTACAAGAAATGGAAGGAGAGGAGCACTGACTCCTTTGTCTGTTCTAGCCACAACAAAGACATTTCCTGTCTGCCTTCATCACAACTAAAACTTTCCTCTTGAGACAACAAAAGACAGAGCAGGAGCTCACAGGCTAGTAATGAATGTCCTTAGCACCCAGAAAAATCAATACCCAGACAACAGAGAAAAGTAACTTTTCAGATTGTTGGGGATTCTTTAAAGAGTTCAGTTTTCTGCAGCCATGGGAGGGCTGTCACTCTCACTCTCTCCTTATTAAGAGTTTAGCAGTGAACTAGTTGGAGAGGGAGGAGAGGCTGACTCATATGCGGCAAGTGCCCTGTTCGGTGGGAGGGGCTGACTTCTGTGTGGGTGACAGCAGCACTGCAGTTAAATGGGTTTCCTGTCTGTTCTTAGCTCGACAGTGGAAAAACTCCAAATTTCCTGTGGTTTTCACTATTGTCTCTTATGCACACTAGGGATACAAAGAAAGCCACTGAAACACCTCATAAGAAACATGATGCACTTGCTTCATTGAGAGCACTATCAGGGAACTGATCTAGGGCACCGCATTTCAATGAAGCCAAATGATGGATAAAAGGTACAAGTAGTCCACGCTTTAATGACCTGCTTGGTTGTGAAAGAAAACAGCCTTGCCTCATGCGGCCTGCAAACTAGTCACACTTAGCAGACATAAATTGATGTTCTTTAGCATTAACTTCCATCTGTGCAGCCCTTTCCGTACATCATATTATTTCCCCCACTTTCATGTGTTTTTTGGTGGGTTTTTTCTTTTGTTCATTATTTTGCACCGGCCTGATTTATAAAAGTGATTCATGCAAGAATCATGGTGACCTCCCAGCAGTTTATTTTTATGAGACTCTGACTGGGAGGCCCACTGAACTGGCACATGTCTTATGCCACAGGGCTGTGACTATTAAGAAAAGTGGGCTGCAGCAACTGCTGACATTGCTGTACTTGCTCTAAAATAACCAGGTGCACTACAGAGCACTATTCATTTTAATCCTGTGCATACATTTTGCTCTCTGACTTCCTTAAAGAGCAGCTGATATATAATGAAAACAGGTCTATGCTCATATAATCTATTTTCTATCATCCAAATCCTGAAATATTTACTTATTTCATACTGTCTTGACTTCTGAGCCTTCCACAGGAGTTATGCCTGAGTAAGAACTGGGTTACCACTGAGTGAAGACCTCAGGTTTTGGCCCAGAGGCACATGAGAAGGGGGTAGATATGAAAACTTTAAATTCACAGGTGATATACTGTAAATAGTGGTATAAATATGTTGATTTTCAAAAGCACCAAACTCCCATTGAAATCTACTAGGCAGCTATATGCATCTTTAGGCACCTAAATACCTTCAAAAATCTGGCCCTAAGTGACTTAGCTGAAGTTACACAGAAAGTCTGCAGCAGAGCAGTGAATTGGATTCTAGACACTCAAACTCCAGGCGAGGGCCCTAGCCAATGGACCATTCATCTCAGTATATGGTAAGATTAGCTCTTAGTTACACCAGCATAAATCCAGAATAACCCCACTGAAATCAATGGAGTTATTAGGAGTTACTCTGGATTTCCTTTGGATAACTGAGATAAACTATTATGAGCTACAAGGAGTGCAGTGGCACCTTAAAGACTAACAGATTCAGGGGCGATGCAAGCATTTAGACGACCGCTAGGGCGCTAGGATTTGGGGGGCGCCATTTTCTTCGGCAGTGACCATGGCGGCCAGATCTTCTGCCTCCCCAGTCACCACCAGCATTTAGGCAGAGGGAGCTGGGGCAGGGGAGCACGGGGAGGGCCGTCTGCAGCAAGTAAGGGGAGGCACAGCACGCAGGGGAACTCCCCGCCCCAGCTCACACCCGCCCTGCCTCCTCCCCGAGCACACCGTGGCTGCTTCACTTCTCCCACCTCCCAGGCTTGCGGCGCCTAATCTGATTGGTGTCGCAAGTCTGGGAGGCGGGAGAAGTGAAGCAGAGACGGCATGCTCAAGGAGGAGGCGGGGCAGCAGTGAGCTGGGGCGGGGGGGATGCCTCAGAGTGGAGGGGGAGAGCTGCCACTGGGGGGGGGTACCTCAGAGCAGGGGCGTGGTGGGAGGGAGGGTGCAAGGTGGAAGTTTCGCCTAGGGTGCAAAACATCCTTGCACCGGTCCTGAACGGATTTATTTGGGCATAAGCTTTTGTGGGTAAGAAGCCCACTTCTTCAGATGCATGTTGAGACATACAGCTATTAGATTTCCCTGGATTGGTTCTAGGGTAAAATTGGGAGAATCTGAGAAAAGCAGAATACTTTTTATAAAGAGGTTTGAGAAAGGAAGCAAAGAAAGGGTAGATACCTGACTGGAGACCTAAACACACAATGCACTAGGAAGTCTGAGCAGCCTTTTGTGAGTAAGAGAGACACAAACATTGAGATGTAGGAAATTCAGAAAAAAATTGTACATTAGAGAATCATATGGACTACACTGCACTGCTTCTTATCCAATTATCCAAATCCAAAGTGCAAGGTTAGACACCTAGGTTTTAAAGAAGATGAATCCTACACAAATCCACTACTGAATTTCAGAGAAAAATGCAGTGTTGATATGGAAGAACAGCTTGCAGAAATGAATGTACCTCAAAGATTTCTCTCTCCTACAGCTATTCAGCATCATCTTCACAGAGGAATCCTGCTAGCTTCTGGGGCTGAGTCCGGTATTATGGAAGGAGCCATAAAAAAAGGCAATGATAGTCTCCCTTCCTCCTCCAACTCTGCAGCTTTCCTAACATTTTCTTCATGGGTCTAGAGCTAGGCAGGGCTTTGTCTGAAGTGTTATTAACGAACAACCTCATCTAAACCATGCCCAGTCAATTACATTATGATGACTGGGAGGTAATTTGAGCAACAACGTGCCAGTGCAGCTACCAGCAAAGCCAGCCAGCAATCCAGCCACAGAACCAGATGATGCTACTGCTAGAAGAAAATGTTGCATAACTACAGAATGCAGCTGGGCTCAGGAGCTATTGAAACTAGCCCCATATGGTGCAGCAGAAAGAGAAGAAGTTATCCTAGGTTAAGCCATTACTCAGGAAAAATCTTGGTGATTTCAACAGGAGCTTTGCTTGAGTAAGGAATGAATAAAAATCTTATTAAGAATTCTGGTATTTGGCCCAGTGAGTAAAATTCACCCCTGGTTTAAGTAGGACTTTAAGTGGTACATAGGCCTCATGCTAGCCTTTTGTACAAGAGTGAATGTCTCCCAACATGTATAACTCACCCCCTAAGTCACACCACCAAGAATGAGTGTTGCTTTAAGCAATAACAGACCACAGGACATGTAGTCCTTTTTTGGCTGGTTAGTTCAGACCACATTTTGTTAACTGATCTCAAGAAAATAAAATCCCGTCCTCACCCTTTGTTCTTTTCTGTTTCCAGCAAGACCAGAAATAGTAGTTACCAAAGATTTCAAAAGAAAGCCGGTTGTCATGATATTCCCAGCCAAATTTCACAGCCTCGGGAAATTCAGATATATTATATTGTCCATGTACAAAGAACAGCATAAACTTTCGTGCCAAATTACTTTTACTTTAGATTAAGGAAAACAACAACAAAAGAGAGAGTGAAAGTGAAGGCTCCACAAGTAAGTATTTTACTCTGTAGAAGCACATTACTGCTGAAGGAATCCTGTGCCAAAAAATTTAAAATTCTGTGCACAATATTTTAAAATTCTGCAAAATTCCGCAAGTTTTATTTGTCAATAAATAAATGAGGAGGCTCCAGCATGGGCAGTGGGACCACATGCTGCATGAAGGTGGGAGATTCAACAGCAACCCCTCCCCTCCCTCGGGACATAGACTCAGTGGTGAGGCTGTACCCGACCCAGGCACAACACAGGGGCTGGGCCTGCCCCAGAAATACCCAGGGGCCCTGCCCCTCTGCACCAAGTGCACCCGGTGTGGGGCAGTAAGGCTCAACCAGGCAGGTTCCAAGTGTAAAGGGATCCAGTTGTGGGGTGAGAGGGTTCTGTGTGGGACAATCTGGGTGCAGGAAGCTCAGTGGGGGTTTAGATGTAGCAGGATCTGAATGCACAGAGTCTTGTTGTGGGGGGTCCAGGTGCAGGGGCAACGTGACTCTACAGGGGCTTCCAGGTGAAATTAGTTGGGGTTCAATGGGGGGGTCTGGGTGTGGTGGTCTCAGTGGGGGGGGGTCTGGCTGCTGGTAGCATGGGGCTTGAGGGGGTGGAGATCTGTCTGCAGCTAGTTGGGGGTCATTGGGGTGGGGGTCTGGATGTGGGGGCTCAGGGTGATGCAGGGGTGTGGGGCTCATCAGGGTGGGGGTTTGCATGCAGAGAGCTCAATGGTGGTGGTCTCGGTGCAGAGGTGGGGTCTGAAAGCAGGAGGTCTTGTTGCAGGAGGGATCCAGATTCAGGGGTTGGGGTTCAGTGGGGTGGGGTTCAGGTACAGAAGACTGGGGGGTGAGTGTACAAGAAGTTTGGTGGAGGGGTGAAGGCTGGATGCACAGGGGTTGGGTGGATGGAGGAGCATCTCCCCATACTGTGACCTCTCCCCCCACGGCTGAGGAATGATAGGGGCAGGATGCAAGGGGGATACTGAGCTTCCTGCATCTGGGAGAGGTTTCTGGGCATGAATCTGAAACAACCTCAGCCACTCCTTGCAGGGGAAGAGGAAGCTCCATCCTCTTTCGCCTCCAGCTCAGACAGGACTAGCAACTGATCCTGGAGCAGGGTAGGAGCCACCAACTGGGGTGTCCCCAGCCCTGTGGTGATTTGCCTCTCTGCTGACTGTTCCAGGTGCCTGAAAGAATGTACCTGCACTTCTACAGAGAGGTGCATGACTGCTCTCGCAAATTCCCTTTGCTCCCCTGTCAGAAAGTCATTTTTCTGCAGAGAAGCAAAGAAATCTGCAAGGGACATGAATTCTGTGCACACACAGTAGCGCAGAATTTCCCCAGGACTAGCACATTCACTGCATCTCTAAAGAGAGAAGCAGAGATACTGCACACTTACAGGTGCAGCGGTAGATATTTTGCTACTTGCAGCACCATCTACTCACAGAAAAGTGATGCCAGATCCTGATGCAGGATAATGTTACTGCCAGAAATCCCATGCTTCAGTATGTCCATGAATTGTAGTTTCTTGGGGACTGGATTAAATATTAAATATACATGCTAGACAATATGGGTAGAGGACTGTTTCTTTTTCTACCTTCACATCTTCTTGATCAGCACCATCTCCCACCCCTGCTCCATGATTACATTGTCACAGCATAGCCATTTGAGCTTGTCTCTGGCTTTGTGACAGACAACATCATGGCATATCATCCAGAGAGATTTAATGTAGTAGAAATTGAAAAAATGTGTATGGACAGGCTTGTTGAAAAAGGCTTGGTTTTTTTTACCTGAATTGCCTGCCATTCAGTGTGTACTCAAATTACAAAGTCAGCATGTTGCCATTGTGATATGCAGAAAAGCCCTACTGAATGAACTGAGGAGATCCCAGGCCAGAGGCGGCTCTAGGGATTTTGCCACCCCAAGCACGGCTCGCAGGCTGCCTTCGGCGGCTTGCCTGCGGAGGGTCTACTGGTCCTGCGGCTTCAGACCTCTCACAGGCACGCGGACCCTCTGCAGGCAAGCCGCCGAAGGCAGCCTGCCTGCCGCCCTCTCGGTGACCGGCAGATCGCCCCCCGCAGCTTGCCGCCCCAAGCACACACTTGGCATGCTGGGGCCTGGAGCCGCCCCTGTCCCAGGCATCTTCCCTCAAAACAGATTTTTATCTCAACTTCCCTCAAAACAGATTTTTATCAGATTAAATATCTGCCTTGTTTCAACTTGTTCATGGGGCAAAGAAGAAGAGGAAGATCCTGAGGCAAGTTTAAATAACGGTGTTCCTGTAACAAAAGTGAAATTTCCCAAAATGAACTCTTGTGGTTGAAATGCTATAGATTTTAAAATGTGGGTGTAACACCTGCCTGTGTATTAGATGGGAGCATGACAAATTTAGCCGTTGTAACATACAACTGCTAAACTAGGCCATATTTTCAAGACACTTATTTGCACCACCTCTGAGGAATAGTGGTCACAGTGTGCAGTGATTGCAGTATGGAGAAGGGACTGTAATACTGGATGCAAATAGAAGGTTCAGTAGGTCTGATGAAAGATGATCTCCTGTTCACCCTCACTTTAATATTATGTTATAACTACAAACCCAATAAGCCAGCATTAAAATGATTCTGTGAGCCAAGAAACCTCCTCTGGACCTGTCCGTAGGCTCCCAACATTCTTCTGTAGGACATTTTCCTTTTTCTGCTTCCATGTGTTTTGTTTTCCTCCAGATTTTCTTACTGGGTGTGGTAACTCAGCTACGGATTTATGCATATTACTGGGCCTCCACCTAATGCGTTTTTCAGCATCACAGAAGAGAAGCAAAGTCAGCATTAGGAAAGACTGTTGAGTGTTTCAAATTTCTTATGGTTTTGCTCACCCTAATAAAAATCCAGCAACATTGGAACCAAACCAGAGACCTCAAGTATTGTCTGTTTTAGTGTTTCTGTCCCATTCAGACTGCACCCAATAGCAGTTACAACCTTGTTTGCTGTCAAACCAATAACCTCTCTCTGATCTTGAGGGAAAAGTCAATAGATGTCAGACTAATAATAAAACTTATGAGTAGATGACATTCATTATTGTTATTTGTACTGGTTAGTGATTTAAGCCCAGAATTTTGAGGTTGTGGTAGTTAGGTCATTTACTAGCCCAAAGCAGCTAGAATTGTGTTGAGCTAGTGCATTTTAATTAAATATGACCCTAGAAGTTTTGATGGGCTGGGGGTTTGTTTGTTTAGGTTTTGGGGGGTAGCTCATGTCTGGAACAGAATTTTGCAAATGCCCCCCATCTTAATAATCAGCTAAATAAAACTCTGAGTGTGAACAAACACCCTCTAACTTCATTCTAATTGGAATCAGGATTCTCATCTGAATTTTGCAACTTGTTATAATCATTTCAAAATGTACAAGCTTATCTCTTCTGCCCTATCAGGATTTCAGGCTGAGTAATACAATTTCAGACAAGGTTGTTAATGTTCAGAGTAGGGGTGGGAATAATAATTTAGAGGTTTAAAAAATCCCAAACATCAAGATGAAATTCCCAACCATTTATTTTTGTTTTATTTCCAGAGGAAAGTATGTGCCTGGTTTTGTACTGATTTCCGCAATGCATCACGTCACTTGTAAAGCACTCATGTCCTTTCACGTGTAATGAGAATTCCTCACTGGATGCCTTCCACCACAGCACAGGTGCATTTTGGGATGAATACATTATAAGAGCAAGGGAAGACTATTTTGTGAAACATTTAATGTATTAATTAATCCTTTATTAACTAATGTAACAAGAAACATAGTGAGAGAGAAAAACAACTATAGAAGTAGCCAGACACCAGAAACATACAATAAACACAGACCTGTTTTAGTATTCTACTGGAAAGGCAAAAAAAAGAGAAAGGAAGCACATAAACAAGTCCCTTCTAGGCCCCCCTCCCTTTCCTTTTACAAATTCTTGTCCCTCCTAGTGCAAAAAATGAATCAATGAATGTTTTCCAGTGAAATTCTGGGAATCAGAAATTCTGAGTTCTGCACAGCTCCAAATAGCTTCCCTTATCCATAATTCTTCCCTCTTTAAAAATAGCTGTTTTGCAGAAAATTACAGACATTCTGAGGGCCAGACTAGAAGAAATAACTTCAGCGTCATAATTAGTGTTGGGCAAATCTGAAAGCTTTCCGATATTTATTTTGCTTAACTAGAAGAGTTCCTAAAATTTCACCTTTGGAATGATGTTAGATGTTCATGAAAACTCCCTTTGGAAAAAAAAATTACATAAGGAAGCTGTTTCTCAATAGCAACTAATTCATTTTATTCTTACATGTGATTAAATGAGCTAAACTTTAGCTACCTCCTTTGTATTAAAAAACCATATAATACAACTGCTTTACTTCTAAGTTCCATTGTCTGCTGATACCACACATTTGCCTACCCTGCTCATAGAAAAATAAAGGAAGTTTGGAGCTGGAAGCCAAACTCATACAGTTACCAATACTGCAGGGGTGGCCAACCTGTGACTTCGGAGGTTAATATGCGGCACCTTGCCTAGGCACTGATTCTGGGGCTGGAGCTATAGATGCTAACTTTCCAGTGTGCTGGGGGGTGCTCACTGCTCAACATCCTGTTCTTCCCCAAGCCCTGCCCCCACTCCACCCCTTCCCCTAAGGCCCCTGCCCCTGAGCCTTGCACGCCCTCACTCCTCCCTCCACCCTCCCATAGCCTCCTGCACATGTGAAACAGCTGATTGCAGTGGGTGGGGGGAGTATGCGCTGATTTGTGGGGGCTGCCAGCAGGCAGGAGGCACTGGGGGCTGAGGAGCAGATGGGGGGCCGCTGATGTATTTCTGTGGCTCTTTGGCAATGTACATTGGTAAATTCGGGCTCTTTCTCAAGCTCAGGTTGGCCATCCCTGCACTACTGGGTTTGAGTAATGAGACCTTTAGATTTTCCTGTATTAAGAGGAACAGGGAGACTAGTGAGAAATCACTCCTCTTTAAATATCTTTATAAATAAAGAAAAAGAATGCAAGCCCTGGGAAGATATGTAACTAGGCTTTGTACAGTATCCTATTTAAAGGCTAGTTGTTCATGGGAGTTAGACAATTTTACAATTACTGTTACTATATATGTAGAGAGACTGCTCTCCCAGGACTTAAGACTGATTATTTTCTTTCTTGAAAATTATGTTCCCATAACCTTAACTGTGGCCTCTAAGAGACAAAAGGGGAAATATATAATTATTCCACTTGCTTCTGTGAGGTTTTATTATGTCTCCATTAAAGACACCCTACAGCTCCTTTCAATGGTACTAAGATGCTTAACCTTTCAACATAGTACAGAGAAGGAGAAAGGAATGAAAACGAGGTTAAAAAGAAAATATTGCAAGACTACCTGCTTATAATAATTGTTTTCTTCATAGCAAAATAATTGAATTAAAAACTTGTATCAATCTGAGCTACTGGCAAATTGACACATAAATGATCAAGAAATAACACATAGCTGAAGTTCCCCTCCTGTGTGACTTCTTAATGTCTTGTTGATGAAGTCTCAAAATAATATTTTTAAACTCTAATAAGACAACAACGTAACTCCGAGTCAGACCAAACATTTAGATGAAAACTCCAGTTCAGTTGTCAACTTTGTCCCAGCAGTCTTTGGCACTGTATCAATCTATCAACATAGCAGCTGTTCTAGCTATTAATTCTTCTTAACTGAGCTTTTCAAAGGATGCCCTTCAATAGCTGAAAAGACAGGCTGATTCTCAGCTGCAGGAAACAAAGAAAATCAAGCTAGAAAAGTGCTTCTTCTATACCTACATTCAGCTTCAAATCTTCTGCCTTCTGAGCTGTTTAGAATTTCATGCAGGAGGTTCTGAGTCAAAGGTTTTCAGCAAATAAGGTAGGAAGCAGCTTCCTTGGCATGTTTTGAATTATTACCACAGAACTTTCTGACTGTGATGCACTTTCCAATTACTGTGCTTGCATGGGTTAAAATGGGCATGTTTGCCTTGCATGATAGTTTCACATTATCATCAGAAAAGAAGTGTATCTGAAAACTTTTATCTAAGCTGTACACTCATCGCCTGTACCCTCCCACCTTGTCAGTATCTGATACATAGTGAATGCATTTTTAAACGTACCATGTTGCAGTTCACCTCTGTATTACATCACTGAATGACACATTAGAAAAAGAGTCAGTCACAGAGAGAAAAGAGAGGCACTGGGGGAAAATTTGAGAGAAGAAGTGACTCAGTGGCTTGGAAGACAAAGGAAGGGGAGGGGTAACAGAACAAATGAAAGATCAGCTGTGGAGAAACATTGTTGGTGTAAAGAGGAGTCTAAACTACAAAAGAGGTATGCGGCTATGAGATCAGAGAGGTATGTAGAGTAAAACAAGTCCATGTGGAGTTTTGAAAACCAGTAGGGGAATTGTGAAATGACTTTACACAGTAAAATTAGAGATTGTGGAGTGGAGAATCAAACGCTATCACTGCAGAATATTAAGAAGCCATTGCATAATGTTCATACCCAATCCTCTACTGAGCCCACTGTCTATGTCTGAGTTGTTCACAAATATCTAATTGCTCCAGAGCTACTTTATAGCATCTACTGAATTTGAAATATGTAATTGCCTCTCATGCTCAGATCCTGGGGATTTTTACAGGCATCTTGGAAACCGGGTGGAATTTTTTTGTTTTAGTTCATAGCCAAAAGAAGAACAAAACCACAGGAAAGCATGCCTGTTTTATTGCAGCTGACAGGAAGGACAGACAGACTGTAATGTTTGTGTTCATCATTTGGTTTTACTAGCTTTAGTGGAGAGGAAGGTCCCTTTCCCCCTCTGGTTGGCTTCAATCATTAGTAGAGTACCTGGCTGTGAACAACATGCACAGAAGAAAGGGAAGTTGCCTACAAATGACCTTCATATCAATTTAGTTTAAAGCACCCCGCTTTGTCTTTGCCTGCCTTTGTGTAACAAGCATCTGCTGAAGCTCAGTGAGCATTCTGATGTGCAGGGTTATCAATGGCCTTCAGGGGCATGGTCAGTACACTTCTAACACAGAGAAAATAAAGCTCTAATTCCTCTCCTTATTGGGGTATAAGTACATTTCACACAGAAGTTTTCTCTCCACTATATACTGAGAGCTAAACAGTATAGAAAAGATTCTTCTTGAGTTGAGTCCTCCCTCTCTACCCTCCCAGATTAGCCACAGCTTTCTTCTTCCTCCTTTTACACATGGCAGCTGAGTACTGTAGGCTGATGAGCTCCAACAGCATCTGCTCCATAACCATTTAGCCTTTCCCTGTCTAATTCCAGTTCTGAAAGTTTGGGCCTTGTCACTTCCTGGGGGATCATGTCACAGTTGCATGAGAGAATCACCAGACTCCAATGAATCACATAGCCAATCACAGGGGAATAAGCCAAATCCATTCCAATTCTAAGTGTCTTTTGGATGCTAAATGAACAGATAACAGGATCCTTGATCCCAGACCAGTTAGGACCATTTAATGTGTTTGCACCACATCTGTATTCCTTTAAATATTTAGTTGTCAGGTCTCAACTGGACACAGACTCGTTGCAGTTCTCCCCGAATAACAGAACTCCCAAATCTATCTCAATATTTTCCTGATTTTGAGAAAGGGCTATTGAAATGCTGTTTCAAGGCAGTGTAATATTACCACATGATGGTGTGGCCCTACAGGTGCTACAGCATCCTGATATATCAGTTTTGTTAACTTTAGGTAACACTGAATGGCATGGAAGTGAATAGTATTCTCAGCTTCTATCCACCTCACTGCACACATTGTTTAACAGGTTTTGTAACAAAAATCATCATCTTTAACAGCCTTTTTGAAATCTCTAGAAAGGATTCTTTGAATTTTTCTTCAGCATCAGCTTTCCTAAACAATGGTAAAAATAACAAATAAACGGTATCATTTTGTGCCTTTCAGCATCTTTCATGAACTATTAGGTTGGCTTCTTTCAGATCTTGTGAGTAACTGAAGGAAGTGAATGACATGGAAACCAATGAATGCCTGGCCCCTTGTGGATTAAAATTT
The DNA here is from genome assembly GCF_025201925.1 of Gopherus flavomarginatus. Taxonomy (NCBI): domain Eukaryota; kingdom Metazoa; phylum Chordata; order Testudines; family Testudinidae; genus Gopherus; species Gopherus flavomarginatus. The sequence goes on from NC_066623.1 coordinate 19,448,247, forward strand.
ATCATTAGTTATAGCAGCAGACGTCTGTCCAATTAGTGCCACTAAATGGGAAAAACTACAAAGGTTTCTCCTTCAAATGAAGTAGATTTTTATTACAGCTCAAGAGTTTACAAAAAAATGACTAAAATTTAAATTAACTTTTTTGCTAATTTCCAATAACACAATCTCTAAATCAACTGCATTTCAAGAACTTTCTATTGCAAAACTCTATCTGGGGTCACATGCAGTGGTGACAACCATACATTTGCAACCTGACCGGAAGATACAATTGAGGTTTTACTGCCTCTGTGATAATTATTTTAGATGGCTGAGGTACCATGGACCAGAACAAGATGAGGCTTGCAGTAATTGCTATGCAGAAAAAGAGTTTCAAGCTTGCTTTGCTACAGTTGCTATAGGGAAGATTCTTGTCATCACTTTTTCAGACACACAAAACCACGGGCAAAATAAACCCTACATTAGAACTCAAGTCTGTTTCCATGGAAGTCAAAGGCAAAGTTCATTGGGAGCAGGACTGGATTTGTAAGGCCTGATTTTCAGAGTTAGAAATCCACTTTCTACTGCTTGCCCCCCACGCAAAGCACTCTTAAACGAAGCAGATATAGCTCCTGTGGATTCTCCTGCAGTGGGGGAAATGGTTTGGTGGCTTGGGCCATCCCAACAACTTCCTGTCCTTCTCATCTTCATTGGCTTGCATAGGAAAAAGGGGATATATTGCAGTGTCCCCTTGCTACAGGGCTACCATGGGCAGCATGGTGTAACATAAAGACGCTTCAGATGTCTCTGAGGCGGCTTTAAATTATGCCGTTAATTGAATCAGTCCCTGGGTGAACCCAGGTTTGGGGGTACTCAGAAGGGACTTAAAGGCATTTGTATTTGCATTTAATGGTATTTAAAACTAAAGGATTTTATTTAAACTGACAATCCCAGACTTGGTAGTGGAGATTGACCATACTGCAGAACAACATCATTTGTAGGACACAGTGTTTAGACATTCTAAACCAGTTTCCCACTCATTTTAATATAAGTTTAACAATTGCAATGATAACTTAACTTCAGTGGAGGGTGGTTGTATCTGAAAGTGAGTAGTAAAACTGACATGTAAAGGTGGAGATCCAAGCTAGTTTACCACAGTGGGTAAAGAATGAGTTAATCCCTCACACATTCCACATACATTTGTGTTTTTCTTGTAAGAACTCTTGAAAGATGTAAATGTTTTAGGGGTGAAAGACTTGGCTACTGGAGTTGAGAAAGTCTTCACAATTCAGGCAAAATTTTTTTTAAAAAAGGCCCAAGTCTACAATATGGAGGCATGAAAGTACAGCTGCTCTTTGTACATGTAGCAGTGCTATCACCGATGCATTCTTCATAGATGGATCTAGGCTCATACCTTTTAGAAATGTGAGCGGGTATGTTTAAGTAACTCCCTATAAGTTAGTAAGCGATGACTATTATGTTTATTTCATCGTTGATCACTATAATGGCTGAAAGGATTTCAATAACAGTTATTTAAGAGATTTTAAGCAAGTAACAAGTATTACTAAAACAAACTTATGTGGGAGAAGTGGTCTTTGGGAGGAGCAGTGGTGAAGAAGGTATGTGACAAATAATCCAATTAATAACAGTTTAAAGATAACCAAAATCAATGGCTCATGGATTTTCATGGGAAAGGTTTGTATCTGAGTCAGCAATTTGTCCATAGACTTCTCCCTTGGATTGAGGTACATGGCGCAGAAACTACAAACTGCTGAATTTACAGTATTCTGGCCAGCCACTTAAATCCTAGATTTAGAGGTAAATGTGAAATTAGTTGAACTATTGTGGATTATCTTCATTTCCTCAATTCTAGAAGGATAAGGACGACTTTGGTAGCAGTCTTCTCATCATCAACCTTCGGTGTAAAAGCAGATGTCCTTTTGAAAATGCAGATTGTAAATCAGGCAAGGGAAAGCGAAGGCCACAAAATCCTTTCCTGTTGGCCTCGTGAGGAGGGATCCTACTGCAGACCTACATTCACTCAGAACACACTGCTAGGAAAGGCTCTTAAAATGCAAATATTCATTTCTGTTTTCCTCCAAAGCTAACTCTATGGCATCCTACTAGGAGAAATTATCCAGCAGCCATCTCTGCCTGCCCTAACAGACTGTGAAAGATTTAGTCCAGACTTCTGTTCTGATCATGTCATGTCAGTTTTCTCCTGGCATGAGGGGGCATAGACCAGGAAAGACAGATGCTTCAATCTTCCAACCAATTGTCACTTCATATAACCATCACTTCAGAGAATTGTGACTCTCTTCACTACAGCAAATGCTTAAAAAGCATTGATATTATGGATACTCTGGTCTTTGCTTGTTAAATAAACAATCATTATTCTCCCCATAGGATTTCTTAATTCTTTGACTGTGAATGAGGTTAGAAGACAAGGAAAAATGAATAAGGTGTGCTAAAAATCTTACTCAGCTGATCTGTACATTTTCCCCAGTTCAAATAGAAAGTAGTGCAACCCGACGAATGCACTTACTGGAAGGTGCAGCAAAACTAGGAGGACAGATGTGAATCATAGCTAAGATATAAGAAGCGTAATACCTGCCTTTGTGCTTGTCTATATACAGAGCATTGCACCAAGAGATAGTTCTTTGTAGTGTATTTGTCTAGTTTAACGTAACATGAATTTCTGTGTCTGTGAGTTGAGATGGAAATAATGCAGACATTCTACAAGCACACATGGACGGACGGAAAGCAGTTTCCATGGCAACAGAAATACCACAAAAGCTATCTAAAGAAATCCTTAGGGCTGTGCAACAAATAGAAACATAACATGCTGAGTCCTAAATATAGCTGCATTTTGGTACTGCTCATCGAGTCTTTACTTAGCTTCAATACGTCTCTGGAACAAATGCAGCCAAGGATGTTTTCAATATTTTACTGTGTTTTGCTTTTAAATAGTGCAAGAAAAAGGATGGTGATGGGGTTTTTCTTATAAACGTTATTACCCAACACTTGACTGGAGAGTTTTAGTACCTTACCCATCTTTAGATTGAAGGTGCCCTTGGTTACACACAGAAAGTGTCTTAATTCCTAAGAGTATGAGCTGATATAAAGTATCAAAATACTACCCACACCTAAGTCCTGCCCATCAGGATCCGCTGTAGCTGAGCATCGGTTTTGAAAGAAGTGATGCTAGAAGATAAGTTGCCAGGTTATTAGAACTATATGGAATGTAGGAGCTCTGGATCAGAGGGTTCATGCCTGAGGAAAGTAGAGCTGACACTGCTACTTTCATTTGGTTTTTCAGTGAAAGTGCTTGTTGCACATGATTTTGATGTAAATCCATTATTCAGACCACACGTGCTTTAAAATGAATCAAGCGTCACTGGAAATTAGGTCTAAGAGTGCTCTAAATTGGTTCTATGCTCACTAAAAGGGTTCCTGAACTTCAGCAAACCTGCTCACAGAATTGTCCAAATTTCAGGTTTCTAACAAATCTGAAACCAGGTGTGTCTCATGTGAACATTGCCCACTACATGCCATATACAATGCAAATATTATAGTTTGGCTGGACCCTTCTGTTTCCATCACTCATAGCAAAGATTAGCTTTGGTACTATGGGTAGGGCACTGGATTGGGAGTCAGAAGATAGAGGTTCTGTTTCTAGTCCTGCCACTTAGCTGCTTTGACAAGTAACTTTTTCCCTCTATGACTCAGTTTCTTCATCTCTAAAATGGGTCTAATTAAGCTTACCCTCCTTTGTAAGATACATGGAGATCTAAGAACTAAGTATTATTTAGGAGTGATACTGATACTGGCTTCCAAGTGTGGAGTTTTTCACTCCAGACTTAATCCAACTGACATTGAAATCAATTAGAGTTTTGCGATGTACCTCAATGAGAGAAAGACTGAGTCCAAAGATCGAGAACAAATAGCGGAATTTGCTTGGAAAAATATTCCAAGATCCAGACTTTGTAATGGTTATTGTATTATACTCAGTAGGAAGGAGAAGAAAGAAGCAGCCTGATGGCAAAAATATTTATAGTAAAAAATACGCAGTGAAAAAGCCTTTCAACAAAGAGAAAGTGTCCTTAAATGGGACCTTCAAAGGACAACCCCTAAGGAAATTGAAACAAACCTTAATTGAAAAAAGCCCTAGTGCCCTTATGGTAAGCTACAGTAAAATATGTCCAGTAACTGGGACATTCTCAGATGATAAGCCTTGACTAAGGGTGTGGGTGCCTGATGAACGATTCTAGCTGATAAATAGAGCACAAGAGCCTATGCTAATTGTACAAAAAAAAGAAATATTTTCAACCAATTCTAGCACCTGGGGAAAGAAATATTCATGATGATAATAATACAAAATAAAATACTAGCTGAACAGACTCAAACTTTTAGAAATCACTTGAATCTAAACATTTGTGAACTGTCAAAGTCTGCATTCCTTTTGTTACCTCTGTCTTAAGTTTTATGTATGATATATGTTCAGTGGACCTATCACTGGGTCACAAAAATTACATGTCCCTATGTACAAAGAACAAAGAGGTCAAAAAAGAGTGCCAGGAAAGATAAGCAAGATTTTATAGACAAAATGGCAACAGATGCACAGATCACCATAGCACAACATAACATGAAGACACTGTTTAATATCACTAGATAGTTGTGATGCAGAAGAATAAACACCAGCCATCTAGTCCAAGATAATGAGAATAATTTAACAATGAAGACATCAGAACGATTAAATAGATGGAGGCAGTATTTTAGTTAACTACTGAATGAGGAAGGAGAAGATCTGGACATCAAATTAGGGCCTATCACTAGAGTAGAAGTAAAGAAGGAAGTCAATTGGTTAAAAAGTGGAAATGCACTAGGTCTGGACAGCATGCCCATAGACGTCCTTAATGCAGAAATGAAGAACACAGTAGACATTTTAGTAGGCCCTTACAAAAGATGTGGGAAGACAAAAAACCACCAATCAAGCGAAAAAATGGTCATATAGTGAAGCTGCCAAAGAACGGAGACCTCAGTCAGTGCAAAAATTGTAGGGATAAGCAATTGCTACCCATCCCCAGTAGAATTCTTACGTGCATGATCCTAGACAGATTAAAGAAAACAGTAGATTCAAGGTAACAACAAGAACAGGGAGAGTTCAGACGGAGAAATCATGCATAGATCAAATAGTAACCCTATGTAACATCATAGAAGTGTCAGTCAAATGTCAGTCACTGCCCTACGCAAATTTCAAAGCTTTCTAAAAAGCCTTTGTCACAGTGGATAGAAAGGTGTTATGATAGTTGCTGTGCTGCTGTGGAATGTCCCAGAAATTTGTGAATATTTTCAGAGCTTCTAAGAAAATGGTATGCCCTGTAATAAATAATAGCAAACTGACTTTGCCTTTTCAGGTAACCACTGGCATCGCACAAGGATCACCTATGACCTTGCTAGTGGTAACAGATTGGGTAATGAGAGAAACCACAGAACAACCAAGGGGTACACAATAGACTTCCATGCAGAAGCTAGAAGACCTTGACTTTTCAGACGACATCAACTTGCTGTCCTATACCCATCAAGATATGGTTTCAACTCTACTAACTCAGCATAGATCTGAAGATCATACATTTTAGCTTGCATGAGAATCAATACACAACAGGAAACACCAATATTAACGCTTTCTGGGACTGACATTGAAGAGGTCCAACATTTCATATATCTTGACAGCATGTTAAAACCAGAATAGCAAAAGCCAGACATGCCTTTGCAATGCTAAAGCAATCTGGAGGAAGAGAAGCCTCATTCTCCAGACTAAACTTCAGATATTTAACCTCATTGTAAAGCCAGTCTTACTTATGGCACTAAAACATGGAGACTTATCTAGACAAATCATCAACATCAGCTGACCAGAAGAAAATAATTAATGAAGAGTTTTGGAGAAGGATGAAAGAGAAACTGATGGGACAGGAAATTATGGAAAGAAAATAGACATGGCTAGGACACACATGGAGAAAAGAATCAAACAACATAGGAAGACAGGCACTGGACTGGAATCCCCAGAGCAGGAGGTGATGAAGTAAACCAAGGACTGCTTGGGAACACACAACAGAAATACAATTGAAAGCTAAGACTGTAGCAAGAGGCCACCAAAGATGAAGGCAGTGGTGAAAGCCCCATATTCCACATGAAATAAAGAGGCCTAAGTCATGTTATATACAAAGAAAATAAAACCCCCAAAATAACCAACTCTGCTTTGCTTGCCTCTCTCCGCCACTGCCTTATTTATTAATTATTAACTATTCTTCTAAGCCCCAGTTCAGAAAAGCATCCTTCTTCAGGAAAGCACTTACGCATGTGCTTAGGTCCATAATGCTTAATGCTTAAGTCCATAATGTTTAATGCTTAATGCCTTCCTGAATCTGAGCCCATACCAGGACTGAAACCCCATTGTGTTAGTGGCTTTACAAATGCGGAGTAAAAGACAGTTCCTGAATCCAAAGAGACTACATTCTTAGACACCAATCCTGCAAGGGCGTAGGCATCTGTATCTTTATGCACTATGATTTCAACAAAGCTGTTACAGTTTACACCAGTTGGGATTCTGGCCCTGTAAGTATTTCATTGACTTCACTGGGAATATTCATTGCATGTGCACAAGCTTTTGTAGAATCAGCCTAAATAATAAAGACAGACAAACAGAAATAAACAAAAAATAATAACCAAAAAAATACCATCATATGTAACATGACAAAAGTATAGATCAGATGAAGCTACAACTTTAACGGATGTTTTTTCCAGAATTCTTCCCTGAAGTAAACCCATTATAGCTACATGTGGGATGAATAAGGGTCATCAAGATCGAAATGTGTCTAGTACGATGTTTATGTTTGAATGACTCAGGGCTGGTAGTACCTTGAATTAATTGCCTTATTTAGATTAATATTTGCTTGTTAATGAAATATTAGCCAATTACAGTAGAATAACGTGGCATAATTAGTTAGAGGGATATTTAGCATTAGTGTAAATAGCTTTAAAATTACAAAGTAATTTGGCTCCCCATCTAATTGCTTGTGTAACTTCAGTTAATTGCACATCAAGTAGAGGTATTGAAATATTAATTAATGCTTGTTTTTCTTATTAATTAACATTACAATGACATGTTTAAATAACCCCTCAATAACATGATCGAAAAATCTCTGTCAGTAACTTGGTGCGTGAGAGAGACATGATCCAAACAATTCCATATGTTTATTCTTTGCTAACATGTCTAAAATAGGAAGATACAATTTCCATTTATTCGTTCTGTTACAGTCCTGATGATCACAGTGGTATTTCCCTCCGATATACCATTGTAAGCCTTCTGTTAGATACCATCTTTTGTGTGAGAAGAACTAGACCAGACTCTCTTTTGAGGGCATCGGTGTTGCTTTTTAATCTATTAAGGGAGCACTGTTGAGTGATGTGAAGAATTCCCTTCTAGCTACCCTCAAGTTTTCATGATGTACCCCTACCCATGCTTAGCCCAGGAAATAGAGGCCAGGAGCCAGCACAATGGGGCTCCGATCTAGCCTCTAGGTACTATTATAATTCTGCTGCTGCTACTACTACTATTACTACTAATAATAATAAATCTCAAGCACCTCACAGATGACACACTGTAAATAACCAGAACTATAACCACTGTTTTCTTAATATCCTTGTTACTAAACTGGATCATCATTATTTTGGGATATTCAAAATGGATTAAAATGAAGATTTTATGAAACATTGGAAGAAAGTCCCTGGTTTTCTCTAATTCGTTTGAAGCCTCTTGCATTCTGTCAAATTATATTGCTTTAACATTATTCAGAGGTCCAGGATTCATCATATTGGAGGCAGGAACTAAAAGAAGATAAATCAGGGGATGGTTATCAGATTAATTTTGCAAATTCCAATAGTCAAGGTTTTCCTCTACAAACAATCCCCTTTATCTTATTTTAAAGGATAAGGATCTATAAACCACTTATTTCTGTCACCCTAACAGTATTAAAGGGTCTCCCTCACTGGCTGCATTAATATAAAGTAATTCTTGCTGTATCCTATTTCAATCTCCTGACAAATAAAAACCGCCTTTGTTGCATGTGTCAAGGCGCTGTTGCTCATAACAGCTGCAGAGCTTCTTTTTCTCATGTGATTTTTAGCTTTTCCAGGACTGGCTGAAGGATTTTCTTTTCAAGTATCTGTCTCCCAAAGTTTTCCCAAGTGATTAACTTCCTAACAGCTCTGACTCAGTGAATTTACAAATCTATTTATTTTAGAAGAATTTTTCCTTGATTTATAAGGAGAAAGGGAAAGGAAATAGCTAGAGAGATGGATCAAATTATGAACTTAGGGTCTTTCAGCAGTTCTGCTTATCCTGCAATACAGCACTTAATATTATTTTATTGAAAACTTAGGGCTAGATTGTAACAAGTAACACCCACTGTCCTCTGCAAGGCTCCAATTAGAATGTGGGCATAACAGGTGGAGAGAGAGTGGAGTCATCATTTATCACTACTCTTCTCCAAGGACAAATAAAGCCTGTAACAATCTAGCCCTTAATTTCAGAATATAACAACATCAGGCAATAAAAGAGAAAAATGTGAATAACAGTTTGATTATTTTTGCAACATAAAATAATACTAACCATCATCATCAAGGACTAACTACTATATTATGCGACTTTCAAAAGCCATTGTGAGGTGGATATACTGACAAAGGAAAATGTCTTTAAGCCTGAGGGTTTTTTATTGTATTTTAGCACATTTTATGCTAAAAAAAGACGCCAGATAGATAGCGTTCAAGACTGAAACTCCCTCCCACAGGGGTGAGAAGGCCATTCAGTTCCCAAACCCATACAAGGATGGCCTGGTGATTAGGGAACTAGCCTAATATTTGAGAGATTAGGGTTCACTTCCCTCTTCTCCTATCTGACCTTGGGTAAGTCACTTACCCTCTCAGTTCCCCCTCTGCAAAATGGAGACAACAGTTCTTTTCCTCACAGAGGAGTTTTGAAGATATATACATTAAATTTGGAAGGTGCTTAGTTACTATGGTAATAGGGGCCATGTTAGGGCCACGGATAGTATATGGTACCCTCTCAGCCAAGCACTGTATCTAAGACCACTAACTTATTCCTCATAAGCAACTAAAGAGTTTTCAGTTGGTTACTGCGAATCTAAGCTGTATTCAAAAATACTAAGAAGAGTCTTTGCCAAATAGAAATTTCCTGAGGTATTTAAATCATAGGACAATTTCTGCTTGAGTAAGCCAAATAGCCATATGCCACTCATTAGAACTAATGAATAGCAAGACCAATAACAGTAATAGTCACAAAAATCTGCCAAATATTGTTTTTCTTTTTAACAAAATTAAGGGATGTCTTGTGATTTGATATTATGGCTTGAAGAGTCCTTGCAACCTAATACAGTACGTCTAGATCCCCATTTATTATTGCAATTAATTATTTACTCTGCCTTATTTCTTGATATTTTAGGTTCCGTCACACCATTTGGATCAGAATCACAGCAAATTTCCAAACCATTTGCTGTACTTGCAGGTCAGATAGACATTCCCATAATATAATTTGGTACTTCAATTATTAGAACAAGAGTACAGTTATTCTTTCCAACACCATTGTTGGAATTTTACTGGCAGCCTGATTCTGATCCCACATCTTCAATGTGACTTTACTGATTTCTGTGGAGTTACTCCAGACTAACACTAGTGTGAGATCAGAATCAAATCCATGTCCAGGCCAATACATTGAAGAGACCTTTACTTAGCAGTGTTAGCTGAATTATCCATACACTAGGGAGAGATTAGTGTACAGAAGAATTCTGTACCACCCACATGGGTTTTCTCTGGCATTCAATAAGAAAAAGCATTGGAGGCTTGCTATTTTTGACTTAACTGCATACTTTAAATATTCATTAAACCCATTTCCCACTTGCATACAATAAACCAACTCAACATGATGCATTCGTAAGCTTGTAAATCTCCTACATGCAGAAATTGCCATTCTCAGAAAACTCACACACAAAGACAACAACAACACATTGTTAAGATTCAGTTCTGCAAAGGTGAATTCTGTATATAAGTTAACCCTTCCAAGGATCGTAGCCAACATATATTCTCTCCATTGCTGCTACATGGTTTGCAATTATTTGCACTTCCCTTTACTGATAAATGAACACTTATTATATGCTGTAAAGAACACCTAGACATAACAACATACATAAGCTGTATGTAATAATAAGCTGTTACATGTTGTGACGGATGATGAGTTGCTATGTAATAATCAAAGAATACTGATATGTAACTATGGTATGAACACTGTTAAGTGACTTGGGTCAGAGAGGTAAAATTACTATATAACTACGGTGGTTTATTAAAATTTCTGTATGACTATATTGATCTAGCTTAACAGGAGGCTGTCGGAAGAACAAACAGAAGAGCAACACAATAGATCTGGATATGCACAAGCTTGAAAGACAATGGGGACTACAATCAATCAGCTTCAAGGATCCTCCAGGATGATGCAAGCCTTATTCTGCTAGCCTGGGACTCTAGAGATAAAAACAACACAAAATGGTTAAAAAGCCCCTCTGGAGGGGTCAATTGTCAGAAGCTCTCCAGGAAGACAGGCTGACTGAGGAAGACTCTGCAGAAGGAGACTAAAGAAGTTGGTTGTTCTAGATCCAGGGAATTATATGCCTTAGGGAGAGGCAGACATTCCTAGGGTTATTGTTTCTCAGATCTGTTTACTCTAAATAAAGAATACTTTATTTTAAGAAGGCTTTTTGTTTACTCTAGCAACCACTTGTCATAGCTCCCAGAGGGAACAGAACTGCCAAGTCTGAGCCTAAGTCAGAACTGGTGAGGTAATGGCAGTTAGTACCAAGGCACTGTAACCCAAGACCTGATCTGGAAGTGGGAGAATTTCACGTTTTCACCCCAAGATGTGCTGATTGGAGGACCAAGAAGGCTGTATTCAAAGAGACCAGAGATTTAGTTGACCCAATAACTGTGACACGTCACAAAGTTTTACAGTTTGCCTAATGTTCAGAGTGGAAGTTTCATAATTCACAAACACATTCGCCTCAGATTTTAATGACTTTTCCTTTGAGGCGAATTATATAATCAAGAAGTGAAGGCTCTACACATGGCTCTGAAACACGTGGCATCTGTTTTTGTATTTAAAAATGAATTCAGTGTTGAGAAGTGCCAAACTATGATAACACTGTGGATTGAACTACTCTATTTAGGTACAGAATAAGCACTGGCTGCGGAAGATCCTGATGGAGCCTAACCAATATGCCTCAACATTTCGCTGAAGGGAGCACATCTAAAGGGGAGCTTTTTTTCTGTCCCTGCTTGATCCTGGGCCTCTCTGTCTTGGCTGTCAGTAAGTCCTGGTCTACACTATGAGTTTAGGTCGAATTTAGCAGCATTAGATCGATTTAACCCTGCACCTGTCCACACGACGAAGCCATTTTTGTTGACTTAAAGGGCTCTTAAAATCAATTCCTGTGCTTCTCCCCAACGAGGGGATTAACATTGAAATTGACCCCTCTGAGTCAAATTTGAGGTAGTGTGGATGCAATTTGACAGTATTGGCCTCCGGGAGCTATCCCAGAGTGCTCCCTTGTGACTGCTCTGGACAGCACTCTCAACTCAGATGCACTGGCCAGGTAGACAGGAAAAGCCCCTTGAACTTCTGAATTTCATTTCCTGTTTGGCCACCATGGCAAGCTGAGCAGCACAGGTGATTATGCAGAGCTCATCAGCACAGGTGACCATGGAGTCCCAGAATCGCAAAAGAGCTCCAGCATGGACCAAACGGGAGGTACGGGATCTGATCGCTGTATGGGGAGACGAATCCGTGCTATCAGAACACCATTCTAAAAGACGAAAGGATTAAGCACACCCAGTCACCAGGATGATTAGAAGAGTGAAGCAAGGTGCGCTGCACATCAGAGAAGCTTTGAAAACCAGTTTCATGACTGGCCAGGCTACGGTGTGAAAGTTCTGTTTGTTTCTCCTTGATGAAAACCTACCCCCTTGGTTCACTCTACTTCCCTATAAGCCAACTGCCCTCCCCTCAGCTCTTTGATCTCCACTTGCAGAGGCAATAAAGTCATTGTTTCAAATTCATGCATTCTTTATTAATTCATCACACAAATGGGGGGATAACTGCCAAGGTAGCCCCTGGAGGGGTGGGGGAAGAGGGAAGCACAGGGGTTGGGGTAGTTGTCGGGGCACCCCCTAGAATGGCATGCAGCTCATCATAGAAGCGGGATGTCTGGGGCTCTGACCCAGAGCAGCTGTTTGCCTCTCTGGTTCTTTGGTAGGCTTGCCTGATATTCCAGGGAGGTCTGAATCTCCATTAGAAGAAACTTAAAGAAAGGAATGACCTGGAGTCACTCCCATTTATTTCCAGGTCCCCTTGACCGACCTCACCGAGGCCGGCCAGGAACACCCATGTCTGCTCAGGCACCCCGGACCGATCTCACCGAGGCCAACCAGGAGGAACCAGGAGACAGCAGCAGAAGGTACAATACGGCTGCTAACCGTCTTTGCTAACTTGCAAAGGCAAGGAGCTGCTGCTGTATAGCAATACAGTACCACGTCTGCCAGCAGCACCCAGGAGACATATGGTGACAGTGAGTTGAGTGGGCTCCAGGCTTGCCATGGTATGTCGTCTGCAAGGATAACCCAGAAAAAAAGGTGAGAAATGATTTTTTGTTGTTGCTTTCATGGGGGGAGGGGGAGGCAGGGCTGACAGCATGTACCCAGAACCACCCACGACACTGTTTTTTGCCCCATCAGGCATTGGGAGCTCAACCCAGAATTTTAATGGGCAGCAGAGACTGCGGGAACTGTGGGATAGCTACCCACAGTGCAACATTCCAAAAATCGACGCTAGCCTTGGTACTGTGGACATGCTCTGCCAACTTAATGGACTTAAGTGGGGACACACACATTCTACTGTATGAAATTGATTTCTAAAAAATCGACATATTAAATTGACTTAATTTCATAGTGTAGACATACGTAAGGGAGTGCTAGTGACTACCAACTGTGCTGAGGCTTTGGAAGTGGACCCCTGACCAATAACCTGGACTGAGACTACCAAATTGTTTCACTCACATAGGCCACTAAACAGCTATTAAAGGTTAAAAGTGATTTTCATTTACTATCAAGCACAGCAGGACTTCAGCTGGGGCAGGAGAGTTGAACAGCCCCAACATCTCGTAACTAAATCCTCTTAACAACTTTCTTTTTTCTGGTCTAGTCTGTTTCAATTTAAATGGCTAGTAAAATGTGACTTTTTTTTAAAAAAAGGAAATTGTGAGAGCTGTGTGTTAAGTATGTGGGACTGTCTTCCTCAGAAGACTAAAGTTTCTGGACCCCTTGTTGGTGGGATGATTGGGATTCACTTTTACTATCCATCTGAGAAGCTTTGCTACAGTATAGCATAGGTGGTACTGTAGGAACTGGTGGCATTTTAAAAAAATTCTTTACCTATATTTTTTCATTATTTCCAGAGCCATATTAGGAATTTCCTTGATGTGTGGGGAGATATTACATGGCAATTATAAAATAATGGAAGAACTGACATAAAAATTATCTTGTTTTTCTTGGGTTGTTGTTGTTGTTGTTGCCCTTTGATTTCAGTGATACAAAATAAAAACAATCCTTGAATACAATTATATTTAGGATATATCTGTATCTATCCCCAGAGCAAATTTATACTGGTTGTTGTGCAATTTATTATATAAGCAACCATTACAAAATGACATATTTGTCTATGTGAAAAGACTTGAAGGAAGGGAGAACTCAAAAGCAGAGTTTTTCAGGTGTACCCGTGCTCTTCAAAGATCATTGTTCTAACTAATTAAGACCACTTCCGACATTTACCATAATCTTTAATTCCTTGCACTATGCTGTTATTTTCTTCAGCTGGTCTTTAGATAAAATGGTATTTCCTAAAGATGACTGGGACTAAAATCTCTGGGCTTGATGTTTCCCGCTCATATTCATGCCAGTGTTATTCTGGTGTGAGTCTACTAACCTGAATGGAATTATTCCAAATGGAAACCAGTGCAAGTAAGAGGAGAATCTCTATATAGTTGTTTGTTTGTTTTCCTCTCCCTTCCTGCTTCCCCCTAGATTTATAACCTTAAAGTCGAGTTTAAAAACAAACTGACAGTGAACAACAGCAACAACTGTGGACATGGATCTGACTGAGGGATTCAGTTTATATGTGTGCAGTATGAAGATGGGGAGGTAACGTGAAAGTGGACAATATTCTAAACTATATATCAGTGGTCCCCAACCTTTTCGTCTGGCAGGTGCCAGACAAAGGACCATGGCGGCAGTCGAGCATCTGCTGAAATGCCACCGAATTTCAGCAGCATTTTGGCGGATGCTCGACCGCTGGCCAGGACGCAGGTGCATTTAGATGCCCCTGTGGGCGCTATGACGCCCACGGGCACTGCGTTGGGGACCGCTGCTATATATAAAGGAAAGAAATGCAGCAAAAATCCCAGGGGTACATGAAAAAAACATTTACCCTCTTAACTAATTTTATTCAAACTTGGCTTGTTTCTTAGATTCCAATGAAAAATGTATTGCAATCTATGTTTGAACAAAATTGTATTGAACTTAATTGAGGTAAGCATGCTGCACACATTTTCTTTTTGGAATATACAGGATAAGTAGGGGTTATTTTACTGTGATGGGTTATTTTTTCAAACGTGGGCAGAATTAAAAAGTGGCTCAAGAGATTTTGCTAAAATTTCTCTCTCTCTCTCTCTCTCTCACACACACACACACACACACACGCACGCACACACACACACACACACACACACAAGTAGCCTTTTGTCAAAAGCTAAGGGGCTGACCCAGAGCCCGCTGAAATCACAAGAAAGACTTACATTTACTTCCATGGATTTACACAAGGCTCTAAAGCAAGGACAATTTCAACCTAAGAGGAATTTGTTTGAAAGGTTCAGAGTAACTGAAAAAATGAGAGGGGACGACAAGTTGCATTTAAGTTTTAAAGACTGTGTTCATGGCTGTTCTCCCTACAATACAGAAAGAAAATCCATTCATGAAACTCAAATGATGATGAACCAGACAGCAATAGCACAGAATGACATCATGACAGTGAGGATTTTTCAGAAAGTACAAGCAAATAACAGTGACTGATGATCTTCAGGCTTCTACTGAATTACCGAGAAGTGCTGAGACCAATGGTTCTAGAAATGCACATCAAAGATCTGAAAGCAGAACCAAAGTATCTGAGCAAATGCCAAATGTGTTTGCTGCCGAACTTCACAACTTAGATTTAAATGCAGGATTACTAATTTGGCCAACCATCACATAGTTTTCTATCCCACTAAAGAAAGGAATGATATAACTGGGGTAAAGCAGGTAAATGAGAAGTATATTCATAAGTGTTATTTAGCAGATGTCACTAGGACAGAAGAGGAAGGGAAATTAAATTAATAGAAGAAGTAGTATTGCATTATTGGCTAAGAAACAGAGATCAGGACTGTATTGTGCTAGGCGCTGGATATACACAAAGAACAAAAAGATAGTCCTCCCTTTAAAATATGTATGTCTCAGTGAGTATCATCCACATTTAGGTATTTCACGGTAGTCTGATTTACCAAACTTGGTACCGCTACTAATTATTTGCATTTCTATAGTGAATCTGAAAATTCTTTGTGGACATTAATTAAGCCATTGTTTTTCATTTGTTTTGCACTTCCAGGATCTGTTTGGGACTGGAAATGATGGAATCTCTTGAATGAGACTGTTTGTGCAGGATTTCTGGCTTCTTCAGAAGCAGGAACTACAAGACATCTCTCAAGTCAGTTCTTGAAAGATTTCAAGCTACCTCTGGAAAGCCTCAGTGGTTTGGATGGTTCAGATAAGGTTGGATAAGCCATACCCAGTGCCAAATTCTGCCCTTAGTTTTACCAGCGAAGTTCAGAGTCACTGTATTAAAGGAGTGACACTCACTCCAGATTTACACTGCTGGAACAGAGATGAGATTTTGGCAGAGCTATCTAATGGAATGAGCACATATTTGCGAGCCAGAAACCCCTGAAATCAAGCCCTTGCTCTGCCACTGAGTCACTGAGCCAGACTCTTATTTCAGTAACGCCAGTGTAGAACCAGAGGAACTCCATTAAACTTATTGGAATGAATTTCACTCCCACACGCTTAGCTGCACCATAAATTGCTGGGAAGACATTAAGAGAAACAAATGTTGAGATTGCCACTCAGGGGTTATTATTCAACCATATTAAGAAAATCATCATGTTTTCAAGTTCTTATCCAGGTGGTTCATTCTGCCTAGGGAGCCTCTCAGGCGCATTCTGTCTTCCTAATTGCATGAACAAGATGAGAATGCGACTGTATTTTCCCCCACAGTGCGAGACTGTAAACACTTTAGTTGTATGCAGTTTTGTTGTATCTGTGTCAGTTCCAAGATATTAGAGAGATAAGGTGGGTCAGGCAATATCTTTTATTGAACCAATTTCTGTTAGTGAGAGAAACAAGCTTTCAAGCTACACAGACCTGAGGAAGAGCTCTGTGTAACTCAGAAGCGTGTTTCTCTCACCAAGAGAAGTTGGTCCAATAATAAAAGATATTACCTCACCCACCTTGACTCTAACACCTCAGTTGATATTTTTAAATAATAATCATCATAGTTGTGCCTGAAAAATATGAGCCTAGAAATTGTGCACACAAGTATCAGTTTGTACACACAACCTATTTGGTTTGAAAATTCCACGTTGTATCAATAATTGCAAAGTATATGCATGAACTAATTAAGTGTTGCTAATTCATCCAACATAGTTGCATGATGTTGATCAGAGAGGACTGGAACAGGATACAAATCCTTTAGCTCTTTAATATTGTACAAGTATTCTCATAGAAATTGCTGTACAAGACTGTCTAACAGCCTACCCAAATAAACCTCTTTAATCAAATGTACAATGAAGCTGATCTCCTTCAGAGGGCCATCTTACTCTGTATTTAGACAGCACCGAGTTCCTGACATGTAACATGCCTTCTATGAGCCATTTCTGTGTAGGTATTTTGTAATTTGTGTCTTTACTTCTTCAGATCAAATGTGATTGGATAAGTTCGTTGTGCAGAAAAGATCAGAATGCATTAAAGAAGCAATGACGGAAAATGCAAATGTCATGGAACAAATAAATAACTCCTGATTCAGCCCAAATTAAGGAGACACTGAGAGATTAGAGAAAATTGATAAAGAAAGAGTAAACCTTACCAAGGAAAAAGCTTAGGGCTAAATCCTCTTCTGTGCCATACTTTACAGAGCAAAGGAAAAGTGGATTAAACTATCATTATGCTCCCTGACCCCTGGGGCAAGTACCACAATTACACATCAAAAACGGGCATTTGGGTGTACTAGCAGCCAGTTAGAAACAAAGATGGCCATTTGTGTATGAAAATACCTGTATGGATGGTACCTGCACAAAGATACACACAAAACTTTGAAAAACAGGACTTAAAGTCCCTCATGATTACAGCTAGAGCAGGTCAGGAATTTTTTGACAAAATATTTTTTCACCAGACAAAATGCTGATTTGTTGAAACTGCTCATGAATCAGTGTCAGTTTCGACGAATAAAAAAAAAGTTGAAAAAGGTTTCAAAATTGTTGAAATGTTCTGAAATGTAAATTAATTGAATGTCAGCCCACAATGTGATGCAGTTTTGAGAAAAGTTATATCATTCTGGGGTCAAACTAACAGGGGCTTTGTATGTAAGCCTTAGTGAGGCCCCAGCTGTAGTAGTGTGTCCAGTTTAAGAAAGATGTGGACAAATTGGAGAAAGTACAGAGGAGAGCTACAAAAGTGATAGTGGATTAAAAAAACCTGACCTCTGAGGAAATATTTAAAAAACTGGGCAATTTTAGTCTTGAAAAAAGAAAACTATGGGGGAACATGATAACAGTCTCCAAATATGTTAGGGGCTCCAGGTCCACCATGAGTCAGACAAGAAGTAATGAACTTAACCTGCAGCAAGGGCAATTCAGGTTAGGAATTAGGAAAAACTTTCTAACTGTAAGGACAGTTAAATTCTGGAATAGTTTTCCAAGGGAGATTGTGGAATCTCCATCTTTGGAGGGTTTTTTAAGAACAGATTAGACAAACACCTGTAAAGGATAGTCTGGTGGTTTACTTGGTCCTGCTTCAGTGCAGCAGACTGAATTACACGCCCTCTTGAGGTCCCTTCCAGCCCTCCATTTCTTTGATTTTAATCCAATCAAAACAAGAAAAGAAAGTGGGTTAAAAATAAACAAGGTCAAAAATCAAAGCAAAATGTTTCAAAAAAATTTAAATGAGAGGTTTTGATGAACCCAAACTGAAAATTGTTTCAGTTTTATGGTTCACAAAAAGTTTGGAGATTTCAACTTTTCGAGATCAGAAAAATTTTGAAACTCTTAAAAATAGTTGAAGGTTAGGAAAACTATTTCCTGCCCACCTCTGATTACATCATTCAGTGATTTCAATTTCCCAAATAGCATTTTTCCTTCTCCCTCTGGCCCAGTTCTAAAAGTCCAGGCTTTGTGTCCCCTGCAATTTCTCCTTTGTAGTATAAGGCTTTTGTCCTACTTTGCCAGAAAAGCTCCATCTCAGCTGAGAGAGTTTTATCCTCAAAATCAAAGAGCTTCTCATCCCACACTTCTGCATCTATCCCAAACAATTTACAGAAGTACAAGGTTGCAGCATCTTCAATATATCCGTACAGTAGTGCACCATATTTACAACTGGTTCAACACCAACACTTTTGACGCATTCAGCTGACATTTCAATTAGGTTTTTGATGTGTCCTTGAAAGTCTGGCATAGCAACAAGGGCAAAACATAAAATAAAAAGGTTTTATTGTGCTCTAAAGCACTTTTCTGTATAGTTGTGTAAGTGAATCCCACCGAGAGATTTTAGAGCCTGAAAATACTGTTATGCAACATGTATTGATTTTCTCCCTGCATGCTTAAGCTCATCAGCTGACACTGCATTTGTTTTCTTTAAAAAGTTTGAATACCACTTTTGTTTGCATCTGAGGCCAAAACAGGGCCCATGGAATGAATGAGACAGAGCCCTGGTGTCTCAGTTAAATTGAAGCCCCTTTACATTGCTCTGGCATTGTCTAGGGGCCTTCAGATGTTTGTTTAATGATGCGCACCAGGTGCAAAGAGGCCTCAGTAGAAAGGGGAGTCAAACCCACAGCTGCCAAAATAAAGTATGGAGTTCTCACACCAAATATTAGACTAATTCTTTACTAGCTTGGCATCATGATCATTTTAGGAAGCAGAGCGTGGGAGATTGGTCTTACACTGATCTCTTACCACTGGAGTCAAGTCCTAGGTCAGGTCACAAGTAAAACTGAATTTGGAAGGTCTCATCCTAGTCCCCTCTCAGGCTCAACACAAAATCACATAGTATGGAGGCATCTGACAAGCTCAGTAGCTGCCTCTGAGAAGAGTGTGAAAAGGCAGGGAATTGGCTGCAGTTTACTGCTGCATCGCCATGGATGGGCACATTTTTAATATCTGTAACTCAAATATAATCTAGAGAGCCACATGGGTATTTAAATAGCGATCTCTCACATTTCTGATGACCAGCCACACCCTTATATTGGGGGAAGGAGAAAAAAAACTCTTCATGTTCATTCTCCCCATCTTCATTCTCAGCCAAGTGATGCTATTAGCCACGACATATATATATGCCATGTGTCTGAAAACTGCATTCAACTTTTTGAACTGTTAAACAAAATTGATGCTTTAAGAATAAGTGAACACCAAGGACTTTTTCTTCATTCCAAAGGCCTTCTGAATTAAACTCACCTCCCATTTTATTGTGCTTAAGAAACGCAAAGTAGGGGGATCCAGCTGATCCTTTCTGATTTCAATTCCTAAAGGCATTTCTCTTATTTAAGTAATGGCTGCCTGACACTTCTTTGATTTCCAGAATTTTCACCTGCCCACAGTCTTCATACTATAAGCAATAAAGGCATTTTTTATCCTTATAATTAACAGCATGGTATAACGATGTTAAGAAGGTAGTTTTTACTAATTGGCTCCTTTGCCAGAGGACAAAAGAACTAAAAGAAAAAGCTTGTTTAAAAAAAGAAAGAAAAGTTAAAAACCCAATTAAAGTATGAATATCAACTCTGAATTCAATGCATTATCTAATTATCTAATTACTCATTACCATACAGGTTCTATATGCATACAGAGAGAGCCAGTAAAATGTCCTGAGTGTAAAAGATTTTTTAGGTATAGTGCTTCAGAACGCTTGTTCTTGTCAAAAGGTAATTCCATCATTTTCTGGCTCACCCTGAGAGTGGAGAAATCGATGGAATGAGGAGCTTTTTTCAGTGTGAAAGAAAACCCATGAAATGTGCATGAAAAAAAGGCTTGGAATTACACTCGGCATTGCTCAACCCAGTGCTAGTGGCAGCCAGCATGGTAAAAAAGAGTAGCATAACCTCAACTGGCAGATAAAAGCAAACAGAAAATAGAAACTCCTCTTTCCACTGTCACTTGTTGCATTTTTCTTGCGTACATCACTTGTTGACTCAGCTAGAGCAAAGGAGAAAGAGGAATGTTTCAGTATTGTTATTGCAGTGACATAAATGTGCATTCTCGCTGCATCCTACTGTGGGTTGACTCATCCCTATATTCTGATACTCTGCTTTACCAAACTGCATCCCATATCCCATATGCAGCATCCATATCCCTTTTAGTTTAAATTCTTTTGATTATTGTAGTAAAAACATATCTGTTGCCTGTAATGCAACACCTGTAATTTAGTAAAGTGGTTTGAAAATGTGAACTGTTATACAAATACCAGCTATCATTATTATTTGACTGAAACCATCAAAGATAACTTGAAACAATTCTACAATCTGGAAAGGCTCTAATGAGTATATATACACCTTCACCTCGATGTAACACGAACCGATATAACACGAATTCGGATATAACGTGGTAAAGCAGCACTCCGGGGGAGGCGGGGCTGTGCACTCAGGTGGATCAAAGCAAATTTGATATAACGCAGTAAGATTTTTTGGCTCCTGAGGACAGTGTTATATCGGGGTAGAGGTGTATGTATTAAACAATGGATCACAGTTTGAGCCAGATTCTATATCTTGGTTACAGCCCCTTTGCACCACGCAGGAGGCATAAAGGGGCATAATGCATCTACAAAATCACCAGCAGACTATTCCTTGGGCATAGGAATTCCCTGCTGGTGGCCCTGTACCACAGCTGGGCCATGCACCTCTGCCCCTGTAACTCCAGGAAGGGGTGTGGAAGAGCTCTACTGCATTACATCAAACCCTCCCCTGGCAAAGGGTCCACAGAGAGCAATTTTTAGGTGAGAGGAGAAATTTCAGTTGCATCTGTCTAAGGGTTTAATTATAAACAACAGTAAAAAAATCATCACTGAATCATTTTCACATACAATAGGGCAGATTTTCTGCTGAGAAATGAGGTGAGACAGTGCATCTGCCTTGAGAATTTTTGTTTGAAAGGGCAGCCAAAGCCACCTAGAAAACATAGAAGAATAGCGCATTGGCAAAGGTTTCTATTTAATTTCTGTTCTTTATTTCTAAGAGGATGGGCATAAAAAAAACAGGATCCATCTGAAGTCACAATGTCCATAAAGTTTCAGTAAATATGTCTACACTGCAAAATAAAACAAAAAAAACAGCTGTGGCAGCAAGTCTCAGAGCTTGGGTCTACAGACTGGAGCTCGCACTACAGTGCTAAAAGAACAGTCATGTACACATACCTGCCCAGGCTGGAGCTTGAATTCTGGAGCCTGGAGAGGGAGAGTGGATTTCAGATCCTGAGCTCCAGCCCGAGTGGGAATGTCTACATTGCTATTTTTAGCACCATGGCAGGCCCAAGTCTGTAGACCCAGGCTCTGAGATTCGTTACCACGGGGTTTATTTTTTCACTGTAGACATACCCAGTGTATATAGTCAGTGGAAATCATCATAACATGACAAAGAGAAGCATCAGTGGAAACATCTGTAACCAGCACGTTTGTGAACATCTCTCCTCAAAGGAAAAATGGTTGTAAAGAATATGTTGTGGTTACCATAGTATCTTTAACAATGGGAAGGCAGGTGGGATGAGTGTTGCCTGGCCAGACTGAAAAGATTTTGAATACTCCCCTTTTCCCCTGTTATTAAGATAACTATTACTTATACAGCTAGCCTAATGATAAAGTGCCATTAA
Organism: Gopherus flavomarginatus; assembly: GCF_025201925.1. Classification (NCBI taxonomy): domain Eukaryota; kingdom Metazoa; phylum Chordata; order Testudines; family Testudinidae; genus Gopherus; species Gopherus flavomarginatus. Next base: position 19,470,551 of record NC_066623.1, read on the forward strand.
TAATGGGTTCTCAAGAAAAGAGCAGTGAAGTTACAGTACTATGCAAGGGCTGATTTCCCACAACAAGATGCTTTTAATTTTAAATATGGGCTTTAGATGCAAGAAAGCACAGTCCCCATGGGCTGCTGTTTTGGAACCATTGCAAATTAAACAGTTGTCGCTAAGCATTTTATGACTACAGTCAGACAATCTTTCCTTTTTAGGGAAATTGGGAAATATTGGTGGATGTACATGTTGTAAATGTATATACTCAAATTTGCTCATGCAAAATGAAGGCTTACGTGCTCAATTACCCACGTTATATGCCAGATACAAGGTTCTGTGCATGCAAATAGAGTTTCCACAAATGCTGTGGATGTATTTTTGGAGAATTTTTACTTATGAAACTCCTAATGTTTAATTTAGTGTGATTGAAAGAGCATGCTGTCTCTCGACACTGTGCTCTACAGTATAGGCTATGGTAGTTTGGGATAGATGCACGGCTTGCTCTAACCACATCTTGAAAAATGAGCATACAGATTAAGAGCTAGATGTTCGAAGTTAGATATATTTAATTGTATGCATGTATTTGCATCTGATTCATGCTGCAGATATGTAATGTGCACACTCTGATTGGACAGAAGTGACCTGTTACATGACATGCACAAATCATGTATGTACAAAGGCCTAATTTGCACACTGGGTTAGGGTGATCAGATGTCCTGATTTTATAGGGATAGTCCTGATTTTTGGGTCTTTTTCTTATATAGGTTCCTATTACTAGGGTGACCAGACAGAAAGTGTGAAAAATCAGGACAGGGGAGTTGGGGGGTAATAGAAGCCTATATAAGAAAAAGACCCAAAAATCAGGACTGTCCCTATAAAATTGGGACATCTGGTTACCCTACCTATTACCCACCACCCCCTGTCCCAATTTTTCACATTTGCTGTCTGGTCACCCTACGCTGGGTATTTGTATGCATATTTTATGTGTGTGCAAATTCACCCCTACAATTGCACATACCTATTCTTGAAAACCTGGCTCTGATTTACTACACTGTCCAAAACAAATAAATAAATAAATAAATACATAAAAAATGGCAGTTTCCAATCCAGTTCTAATTTCATTTGCACAGGAGTGAAAACTGTAGAGAGGCTAGGCTGTGAAAAGAGAGGAAACAGGCTGTGAGTAGAGAGAATTTAATCTCCTTTACAGATCCATTTGTACCCTCAACAAGCTTATAAATGTTAGTAATTAATTTAAAAAACACACGCAAAAGCAGGCTGCTTGCTGGGAGACAATTTTCTATTGCTTTTTATCTTTCAGTTCAGTGGGCTCGTTCTCTCATGTTGTCTCACATTTATAATTAATACATTTAAATAAAAGAATTAACTGGTAACAAATATTTTCATTCTGAAGGTTCAGTTCTTGCTTTTAAGGTTGTGATGATCAAAATGAAAAAGTTGCAGATGCTGAGCTATAAAAAACCTGGAGAAGCCTGAAGTCTTATGTAAAAGCTTGTGAGCTTTGCTGTGTCCCCACCTCTTCCCAAGCTAACCCAAATATATCCATTTTCCTTCTTACTAATCCTCCAGAGCACTGGTGCTGGAATGAGAAGTGCTGGGGTGCTGCTGCATCCCCTGGCTTGGAGTAGTAAGAACAGCCCAAATACACGGTTTCTCCCTTCAGCACACCCACTATAAAAATTGTTCCAACACCACGGTTCCAGAAGCCAACTCCTTCCTATGATCCATGACAGATCCCCTCATATGGGTAAAGAAAAATAACTGAATTTAAAAACCACTAGCATATTGGATCCTTATGGTCTGCTGCCTCCTGTAGAAAAAAAAAGGAAAAAGCTACTGTAGAAAGAACATCCACTAATGATCCAATTTCACACTTGCAATTTGAAACCTCAGAGAACCAACAAAGGCAGTCTTACCACCATCAGCAGTTTATATGAAAGCAAATTGCTCAATACATGCTGTAAAAGGGTGAAATCAGCTGTATTTTTGCTAAGTTATATGTAGCAAACTGCCTTCCAGAGAATTATCTAATGCCGGGTCAAACGTATGCTTTTAAAATTCGGACCATAAGCATGCTGCATAGGTGCACTTCAGTCACATGACGTGCCAGCACAGCTTTCCACTTTGTTTGCATTTGTTTTAACTGTTTATTGAGGCTATCATCAATATACACAGAGGGTTCAGTATGTTCAGAAACATGTTCCTAAAATATCAGACCCCAACCCAGTGAGGTGTGGCGCACCCTCATCTCCCATCAGACCATAGCAACTTACAATATCAGGCTCTTGGTTTTCCTTTATGGCCCATTGTCCACTGTTGAATGGAAATGCTTACAAGGAGTGAACTCTTTTTCCTGCTGGTCCTCCATTGGACCTACTTGGACCGTCATCCATTAATATTCCATCGAAATCAATGGCTTATAATTGGGACATGCCTGGAACACTCATCATTACACCAGGGGATTTCTAACATGGAGATAAATTCTCCATAAGTGCAAAGCTCATTCAGAATACAGCATCGTGTTCACCTGCTGTCTGACAGGGGTGTGATCATGTTACATCTGCTCTGAGTTCTTTACACTGGCTGCCACAAAGTAGCAGATGTTCTTTCTTTTAAGCTGGTTCTGCTGTTTTTTTAAAGCCTGTAAATAGTACTGGCTTGGGAACCTCCTCCACAGAGCCTTGTCATAATGGACAGCTGTGCTCAGATTCTATTGGGCTTCTAAGAGAAGCTGTACAGGACCCACAGCCCAGGGGAGGGGGACTAAAGTGGCTTTAGCCCACCTCTGTATCCTCCCTGTCCTTGGCTGCTTGAGGATGGGAAGAAGCCCTCGTTTAAATTATGGATGGCCCTTGGGGCTACCCTACATATCTAGCACTGCTTGGAATCACTGCAGTGCAGCATGCTATGGTTCTGCACCTAATACACCCACCTCCAACATGCTCCCTACCCCAAGGTTTGAAAGGAGTCCTTGGGAATCAGTTTTACAGCATTCTTCCACAATGCCTGTGCCAGAGGATTTTCCCTGGGCACAACACTTTAAAGGCTCCTTTATGTCACACTCTGACTTTTTGTAAAGGGGCCAGAGCAGAATTTAAGATCTTAAACCAAATCCTTGCAGTTATACTGCCTGGGCATGTGGATTGCAGGTTAATGGACTGAGTTCATTTGTGATAGATGGTATCTTCCTCTGTTTTAGTTTATTTCTGAGCAAGACTTTGCTCTAGGACCACTCTGACAACCCAGTAGACCTACAGTTTTGATCTAAAGAAAAAGCAAAGTGGGAAAGGAGGAGAGAAAAACCTAATTCACAATATTTTATTTGCAAAGAACCCATCCACTAAAAAAGTTATAGACAGACCAATAATCCCAACTGTAGGAACTCAACAGCAATGAATGCTGTAAATTAGAAGTGAACTCAGCCCACTGTTTTGGGAGCCAGATTTAGATTCTGAACATCCCAAAGTTAGGAGGTGTGCAGAACCAGGCTTTTGTTTCAGTCAATAATTGAGATGGGTCTGGCTGTGAAATACAAATTGGGACCCATATTCAGATGCTGAAATCCCAAAAATTCTGGGGGAGATTTTGATCAAAGGTTTTAATTTGGGCCCATCTTCTTATAGTCAACAGATCCTAGTGAGTGGCCGTAGTGAACTTTCAAATTCTCCAGATGCCCTGTTTCTGTGTAGTCACATGGTCATGGGTGACAGGTGTGATAGGCTGTGCCTCCCCAAACAGCCAGATGTGACCTCACCCACATTCTGCCCCAGCCCCTCCCCCCATCCTGCTTCCCATTTGGTGCAGCTCCTGTCCCCTGTGCAGTGACCCCGGCTGAGGCTAGGGTCACACTGCCCACCCTCCTGGCCTTCCTAGTAGTGACATGTTGGGATCTTTGCAATATAGTGAGGCAAGACTGCAAAATTCTTTTGTAATCAAATTATGCACTTGTCACCATTGGTATTAAAGCAGCTAATTTATTATTTGTGTGCACAGCCTATTATTTGTGGGATGCAGTGTGAACATTTCCTTTAATTAAGAAGATGCCCAGCCTGCTGTGTTTAATTAGGTGACTATAAAAATCCAGTAGCCTCATCTCAAATTTAAATTATAATACACATAACTTGTTTTCATTCATCTGTCATCTGAAAATGGATTTGATGATGAGTCAGTTTTCGGTCAGACTACCTGGAGACATTATTAATAAGTCAATATTCAGAGTGCTATATACACCACCTCCCGCTATGGACCTCTGACACATCAGTTAGAAATGGGACCAACAAATCCCTGCTTTTAGATTTTATCCCATACTCATCTGCTGTTGGGACCCACTCCTTGAAGACAGTTGTAATAACTGATACTTTGCTTAGTCAGTACAGTACTACCTGAGAATATACCTATGTCTGAATTACAGCTCTAATGCCCTTTCTCCCCATTCATGCAAGCTTGTATTAAAGGATACGTCCTTTGACTACTTCAGGTAATAATGATCAAACTGATCCTAAAAACCCAGGTAATCCTTATACACGTGGATATTCCTATTGGTCTTAATTTGACTGCTCAAAGGAAGAGTTTGTTGATGTGATTTGGTTTCAGTGATACTACCCATTGTAGGTAAAACACAGAATCTTGAACACAGCTTTGGCAGGTCAGAAGCTTCTGATTTCTCCTCTAATATTTTACAGGGCTATGGTGCACAGCCCTTCACCACGTCTTCTCATTCTCTCCTAATTGATTGTGCTTTTGTTTTATGTTATTTAATACAATAGGTTTAAACTTGGGTATTTGAAGTCAGCGCCTGATGGCTGATATTAGTGGTTAGCAGGAAGTGTCTATAGGCTTCATATCTGATCCTGCCTTCAGTGTCTAGGGCATTTCTTGCTCGTGTTTTTCCCATCAACAAGAGGTGCTGCTTTCAGCCGGGTTCTAGACAATATTATGTGGAACTGCCAGGAACAAGGAGCATAGTGTGGTTATGCTAAAGATAACTGCTTTCTTGTTTACTTCTGCTGTATCATATAATTAGGATTGGGCAGAAAATGAGAAAGGTATGAAAACAAAACCTTTTGAAATTTCTCACAATAAACAAAGAGAGAAACCTTCCCCCAGCAGAAAATAGTCAATAGCCTAGCGGTTAGAATACTTGCTTAGGATGTGAAAAACCCAGCCTTGGTCTGAGTGCCTGTTCTGAGTTAGGCTGTAGTGCTGGTCTCTCTGTCGCTTCTGTTGGAGCTGTTTCACTTTGTATAAAAAATTAAATGTTCTTTGGGCCAGAAAGAGATTAAGAAAATGGACTTGAAAATCCTACTCCAAGCTATGAGGATGACAGAGTTTTTTCAAAGAAAATGTTGCCAGAATTTTTTTAAATGGACTAAGGATATCTTTTCCCCTTCCCTTTTTCTTGAAAATGCCTGTACTATTTTGACCAGCATTTTCCAGAAAAATTCAGCCTGAGAAAGACATGGAAAATTTCAGCCCAACCCATTAAAGTTTGGTAACGTTACAAGCAATAGAGCACCTTAATGATAGGTAATGCTACCAGCCCCACCTTTTACACACACACACACACACACACACACACACACACACACACACACACACACTCTCTCTCTCTCTCTCTCTCTCTCTTATTACTTTCCTTCTAAACACAGAATTTGCAACGTAACAATTAAGACCATTAAAGTACTGGGGAAAAGTGAGACCATATCTTAACTGTTTAATACCACCTAATGTCAGTGGCATTGATTGACAAAAGTTCAATTAAGGTAGTACTTTTTTAATGTATGCTCAAGGGATTCATTCGTTTTGCTATTATATATGTATAACAACATCCTCCACAAAATCTGTTGTTGTTCCTGTAATCTTTAGTGTACACTCTTCAAACAAAAAAAATCATGATAGCTGAGCACTGGAATATTTGTGTTTTTCAGGTAGTCCTAGTATTTGGTACCTGTCCCCTCTTTCAAGCTGGTATGCAATGGTGACATGCTCTTGCAAATTGTATCCCCTAAGGCATAAAACTTAAAGGATTTACATAAGGAATCTTTCCCTCTGAATTATTTTAACTGCTGCTGCCTGATACCAGTTGCTACACAAGTTATATTGTGCAGTCTTGTTCTGTGGTTAGCATTCTTTCCCTTTATGCCTCTACTGCACTGTTACAAATCTGCCAGTTAAGCTCCATGCATCTCCAGAACGTATTGTCTGGAATGAAACAACCAATTATTTCTTCAGGTTTTGTGGCATAATATCCTAGGAAACCAGCAATTACAGAATCAAAGTGGCATCAAATGGCGTAGAAAGGAGTTAGCATGTATTATTCCTTAAATAGCAGTTATATGAACTCATAATAAATAGGTATTAAGTGCTAAATGTATGATAAGTAATTTCTGACAATGCAATTATCCAAACAGTACAAGAAAAAGCTGCAAGAAGGCATTGTCAAAATCATTTGTGAAAAGTCTACTTGGTTAGATTAAGATACTATAGGTTTGTTTCTGTGCATGAACCTACTGGAAACAAAACAACACAAGTACATGTGTACAAGTCAAAAAGCACATTGTCTGGGCTCCCAGTAGGCCTCATCTAGTAAATGTCACCAGTTGTTTTGAACCCTGCCCATGGTTGAAGCCTTAATTTGTCCAAAGTGGGTGAGAGGTAGCAGGATGTCATTTTAGCCTAGGAACATGTTCAGTAAAAGAAAAAAGAAGGCACTGAAAGGAAGCGCAGAATGAAATCAAAGAAATTGTGTGGACTGGGATTGGATTAAAAGATTAGGGGGTTTCAAGGTTGTTAGTGAGGTTACACAGTTGCCATAGCAACAAATCAGAAATGTCTTGAAATCAGCGGAAGTGTCCATATATGGACCAATAGTAATGTGATGTGATTGGATATTTTTGATGAGACAAGATAGCTAATGCTTTGGGACATTTTCTTCTCTAGAGACCGCTTGGTAACTTGCTTGGCATTGCAGAGGACATCCTCATCATTGCCACAAGTTTGGTTTTGCCATGTTCGTTGTCTCGGCCACACACTGGAGCCTATGGATTTATCATCCCATCATGGGCCCTTTTTCCTGATCCCTGAAAGATATTCTGAGTCAACCAGGTTGTAGGAGCATCTAGATGACATCTTCATCTCCAAGACTGTGTCCTAAGCAACTCCTGACGTGTGGACCTAAGGTTCCTGCTATTTCCCTTCTCCGGCTCCACTCCACTGCACCAGTCACAGTGTGTCAATTTTCACCTTTACCTTAATTCTTCTCTCTCTTTCCTTTCTCTCTTCTTACCTTATGTTTAATAAGAATCCAGCATAGCCAGCCAGATGTAGTATAACGCTGGAATGTTTTGCAGTGACCAGACAAGCTAATCATGATTCCTGAGCAGCTTGGTCTCATTAAAAATCATTGTCTTTCCTAGACTTTCAAGAGGAATATAAAGGCAACCTAGCCAAATGCTTTCCTGAGCAGGGAAGTAAAGCTAGTCTTCAGGAGGTGCTAATTGAGTCATGTGTCATATGCTGTGCCTGTGCTCCTCCAGCATCTTAACTATAATCATAATAGAGGGGGAAACAAGACAAATGGGGAACAGGGAGAATAGGAAAATATCCATCAGTTCAGTTTCTATTTAAGTAGTCATAGACATGTATGTCCCAAGCAGAGCTTGCTGTACCAGGAAAGGGAGAGAAGCAAAAGTCTCATAATTTCACTAAGGACCTCACCTTGATCTAATTTATTTGGAAAGCACTAAGATACTGTGGAGGTGAACGCTATAAAACCCCTTAGATAGAGACAGACAGACAACCACATAATTGGATGGTAAGGTCGCCATGGCAGGGATTGACTTCATATTTGTGAGTTGTACAGTACCAAGCATATTCTTAGTTCTTAACACTTAATAACACTCATTATGTTTTAGGAGGAGTTTCTCCTTTCATCCCCATTGAAAACAAAATTCTACCTGAAAGTGAGATTGTTCCAACCTTGCTGAAGATCTGAATAGAGAAGGATGCCATATAATCAACTTTTTGCAGATATCTCATTTAGAATAGTTCAGAGCACTCACGTAACAATATCAGATTATGTCCCACATTTCAATATTTCCAGATGCAGAATCATGTATTCCATAAATCCAAATCAGGGTATTTCCCTCATCTGCCAGAGAAGACTGACAGCTTCATCTTGGGCAAAGAGTCTATGAAGGGATTCTTATTCCAAGGATAATAATATCTTAGAAAAAAGTTCAAGAGAAGACAACCAAAATATCTGCAGTACTGGGAAGGGGAGCTCTTCAATTAAGTTTCTATGTTTCTGGCTGCAATAACGCCTGGCACCATATGTTCAATCTCTCTAATGAGTCAAGAGACTGAGTTTTATAATTAACTTTCATATTTCTCATCTCCAAAACAAAATGAAAGAATAATCTTTTCCTGAGTTCTCCCCACCTTCGGAAATCTTCCAGTGCACCCATGTCACAGTCAGCGGCACTTCTTGCTATTCTGGTCCTGATTCTTTCCTTGGCTCTGCCCATAGTCATCAGTCTTGACTCTTTATCCCAATCTCTCGAGTATCTTGCCCATCATGGTAGAAGGTGTCAAATTCAGGGACAGGTTTTGTGATGAGACCTAATCCAAGAGTTGCAGTAGATTAATAAACTAGCCTATCAGATCTAGAAATCCGGATTTAAATCCTGTTTAAGGACCTCAGTTCAGGCCATTCTCTAGGCATAGGTTTAATCCTATTCATCTCACTAGAACTACTCATATGCTTACAGGTAGGCATGTGCAAGTACCTTGCTGAATTGGGTCAGAAATAAAACTGCATTTGGTGATTTCATCCTCATTCCTGATGGAAGTTGGTTCCATCACAAAACCATCAAAACACAACGCATAATGACTGCTCAGAAACAAACAGCAAAGTGTCAGTGAGCGGTGCAGCAGGTGAGGTACTAGGTGCATTGACAAAGTAGTCTGAAGGAAGCTTGCAAAACATCTGGCTTATAGCCAATCCACCTGTGTTAGGGAGAGTGGGAGCTGCACCACACAAGTGGCACATCTGCCACAGTGCCTGGGGAATGCTTTCACTGTTACACCCCATAGGAGTGGAGGGGTATGCACCACACTCTTTTCCAACACAGCTGGGCAGCTGTGCTGAATGGAGTGGAGGGTATCAGCTCGTGGACCAGTCTCCTCCCAATCTCACCCTCTGCTTGCAGGGGAATGCAGGGACTAAAGTCCTGGCCAACCCCTCCACAAGCTTCTTATGACATCACTTTCCTTGGCACACCCACACAACGGCTTAGACCCATTCTGACCCAGTAGGAATTCAATCAAGCATTCCTGCAGGATATGGAAACACAATGGAACTCAGAGGGAATGAAGGAGCTTCTTTTCCTCCATGTACATTTTTCCTGAGTTACTTTTCCAGATCCACTTGTACAAACGGATAATGGATTCTTCATGACAGCTATTTCTGTCAGGTCATTTGATCTTATTGGCACAGCTCTGTGGGAAGAGACTTGTATAGAAGGCAGCGTGATGCCACAAATCAATTGGAAGACCGGATTTTAGGGCACTGCAGTAGAACCTAGATTTGTACCATGAAATGCCTAGCACTTCCTGCTCACAAGCCCTGGGACTAAACAGATTGCATAATGAATTTCTCAGTGGAAATTCACAAAGCTGTCAGAATGTATGTTCATTATGGATTTTGAAATCAACAAACAAACAAAAGTGATTTGAGTTAACTTATTTAATTAATTGTCCATATGGCAGGTAACTGTTACGGAGAATATTTCTTTTAGATAATAAAAATAAATGTTCTTTGTTTACATCTCTTGCTATGGAAAGAGAGACAAAAGATGTTCTTGACAGATTTCCTGAATTAAGAGTAGAATATGCATAATATATAGGCATTAGGGAACATTTTATCTAGCTTCAAAAATTATGTGTGTGTGTGTCTATGTGTATCTATCATCTTGAATTTAATAACTCCTGATCTAGGGAAACCTTTCCTTTGTATTATTTTGTGTGTGATTTGAAACATGGGTCCAGTGAATATTATAGCATCTGACTATACCACTAAGCCTCACACTTTACCAAACTTTTAATGGGAAAAGTATTAGCCCCTCAAGAGCAGAATGTAGCATAGCATTGATTTGTCACATATCACAGTCATATCTAAAGCAATAAACTTTTTTCTTCCTCTTTCTCACCAGACTCCAATCCAGTGAAATATTTTTGTTTCTAATGAACTAACAACTAGGAATAAGTCCCTACTGGATAATGAACTCTTTGCTGCGTCTACAGCCTCTTTTGAGGAGTCAGAAACTTTCCTTTTCCAGCATACTCTGCCGGAACATGAGATGTACATCCTTCAGTACATCATCATTAAGAGAAAACGAAATCTTTTTTCAGTTTATTTCAACAGTGATTCTCTTTATCACTTACCAGACCTAGAAATATATGCAAGTGTATTCCAACATTGGTTTTTGGCTATAATTAAAAGTACGACGTTGCCCTTCAACAAGAACTGAATTGAATGTGCCTTTCCAGAATAACATTCCCTCCATATCACTCCTCCAATATTTACTTGTTACTAAACAGTATCTGGAATCACAACCAGGGATTGAAATTAGTATGGAAGGAAGATATACCATAACCCTCAGAGAATGGAGAAATGTTCTCTGAAGCATCTGCTCCAAGAACTATCACACCAGAATAATGAATACAACAATACAGTCATATATATAGTGGACCCCCTCCAAAAGGTTTATAATACACATAGATGATAATGATAGGTACTGGACATTCAGCAATGGGGATGATCTTTAAATACATAAGTTATGGTCCTATTTGGTCAGAGTTCCAAACTGTAGTGATTCTTTCAAGCAAACAATTTAGACCACATCCTTCAGTCATAGTTAAATGCTGCATACATAGGCAATACATACTAACTAACTCAGCTGTGTACTAATGATTTCTCACTGCCATTATAACAACTGTAAAGCTGATTTTAGTAAAATGGAAATACAAAATAAAGCCCATTGCAAACAACAACATTGATACATTCCAAGAGGTCATCAGATTTGAATATTTTGGGCCAGATCTTCCCGTGTGGGATGGTTGACCAATTTGCACTGTACTGCTAGTGTAATCTGACTATAAAGATGGTTTAACTGGCCAAGAAAGTATCACCCCAGAGTTGGTGATCCTTTGATGGCACACAGCTGATATCAGGATTCGAGCACTCTCTGCTGTGATACAGAGAAAAGAGGCAGTGGTTGAGGGGAAGGGATTGTGACTGGAGAGACCCTATGAAAACATTGATCCTCAAATGCTCTTTCAGTACATTGTATTGTCCAGCCATTGTAACCCAGCATTACTTAGATTGTGAGCTCTTTGCGGCAGGGGCCATCTTTTTGTTCTGTGTTTGTACAATGACTAGCCCAATGGGCTTCTGGTCCATGACTGGGGCTCTGAGACGTTACAGTAATGCAAATATAGATGATAGCAGACAGTCCAAACAGTCCGGGAAAACTGCCATGCAGAGAGAAAGCATCACTACAAGGGAGGGAGTGCAACCATGAGCTGAAAACCCTGTTGCACACCAGCCCCTACCAAGTGCCCTGTTCAGGATGGCTGCGTCTGAACATTCAGTTCACGATACTCACAAATAATGACAAACTAAATGGCTTCAATAGAATGGGGCATTATTTTTTCCTAGAATTTTAAAAAGAAGGAAAACACAAGACATATATTTTTCTTGCTTTGGAATCTTAATCTGCTATCTGGAGCACTATTGGAATTGTCTTTCCCACTTGGCCAAACATCCCTGCTTAGCTGGCACTTTTAATATCTGTCCTTTCTTATTTCTTTCTTCCCAACTACTGTCATTTTTCTTTTTTCATTTCTAGCTAGGAACTGATCACTATAATATAGCACTTTGACCCTGTGATAGGCAGCCTAGTTACTACTGCAACTTAATACAAGGAATTTGTTCAGATGAGCAATACAACTTAGTAGTAGAGAGAACTATATATGAAATTTCTCTGTCCTTGCTTATTTTTCTTTCCTCAGCAACTGGTGCATATATACAGGACTCCATTAGATATTTTGCATCAGATAACAACTGTCACACAATGGTACTGGAGATGGCAAAGGCCAACTGTTAGAGCAGAAAATAACTGCGATAACTGTGTGGTATCTTGTACCAAATGACGGTTTAATAAGGGTGACTACTGTGTATTTTCTGCTACAGGACTCTCATTTTTAGATGTGCTATTTGATTCTATACCTCAAGGTCTGTGTTACCATCAACAAGAGTGAAACATATTATTTGTAAAGTTCAGTAATCTTAATAAAGTAAAACTATTTTTAAGAAAGAACTCCAATGAGAAGTAATTTATGGTGCTGTGTCTGTGTTTGTCTTGACTGGTGCGAAATTTATTTTTATGATTCTATGAACTACACCTCTACCCTGATATAACGCAACCTGATATAACACAAATTCGGATATAATGCAGTAAAGCAGTGCTTTGGGAGGGGGGTGCTGTGCACTCCGGCGGATCAAAGCAAGTTCGATATAATACAGTTTCACCTATAATGCGTTAAGGTTTTTTGGCTCCCAAGAACAGCGTTATATCGAGGTAGAGGTGTATTTGGATTAGAGCAATAACTTAATTGCATGCTAGATGCTTTTCAAATACTGTATGTAGAATCACAATTCATGCCCACTAGGATGGGTTGATGTTAAGATACTGCATAAAACAAGCCCCTATTATATAGCGAAGAAGGGTACAATCTCTTTATACAAGTCCTCCAAAGACTGTGCCTATGGATTTGTGTATTGACTTTTCTGACAAATCCATATTCAGCTCAGTTGCAGATCCACTGATTTCAAGGAAGTTATGTCTGATCACATAAGGGTTGAATTTGCCCTAAAACTTCTGTTTAAAATTAATTAGTAAAAAGGTAAAAGTAACAGTTAGTCCTTCTGAAGGCCCTCTGCATGGGGGAGATCGTCATCCTTAAGTTTTAGAATAAATGATTTTCATACATTCATTATAAAATCATTAAGGGCCTGATCTAAAATCCACTAAAGTCCCTTCAATAGGCTTTGGATCAAGCCCTAAATGCATGCAACACAGATTAATACATTCCATTGAACTGTCTCTCTTGTTAATATGTTATCCACTTAGTGCTATTCTGTCAATATCATACATGTATTATATTTAATCAGATTTTTTTCAGCATTCAGTTGCTTGATTGCATTTTGCAGGCAGGGCTGAGTACTTAAGCTACATCTTTTTAGTGGCAGCATCAAGTATAAACATCCTGTAAACTGTAGGCTGACTAGGTAAGTGGTTAATTTATTTTGGCACTTACATGGTACTAGTGACAAGAGTCATGGCAGAACTGTATACTGACAAACAGGCTATCATGTTCTTACAATAACTAAATATTTCAAAGTAACTGTTATAAATGTTAAGAGAAACTACCATCTGAAAAATACTTTTTTACTTATTATTCTCAATTCATTTGCTTATACTGTAGGCTCATATTCAGCTGTCATTTCTTTTTATTATAATTCATTTATTCTTGATTATCTGATAGTTATTCTCACTATAATTTTATATTATATTTTAGCTCCACAGTTACAATGCAATTTCACTTATGGTAATTCATTTACCTAGGAAAGCTCAGCTAAGTTGTAGCATCTGAATTCGTATTGCACCATCATCTTTAAAACAGGTCTCTTCTTTGCCCTGGTTCTGATTTTCTAAGTCCAGTTTTGCAGTGGGATTGACTGACAAAGCTGAGCGGAGCAGCAGGAGAATTTGCACAAAGTCACAGCAGTGAGTCAGCTTGGAGTCAGAGATTATGGGTCTCATAACTCCATTGCTTTGCTTCAACTACTTCTTTCACTTGGTGGTTAACACACGCTGGCGTGAATTGCAGTGCTGGTACTGATAGCTTTGGTGACTTGTAATCTGGGCTCCTTATCTCTAATGACAGGTCTCTGTGCTGACCCCAGTGCAAGACTGTTGCCATTTAGTTGTATGTTTGATAGTAACCAAGGCCATATCCTCAGGTACTGCTCCAAATCTACCTTGCAATCACAACCTGCCCAAGATCCATTGCAGGCAAAGGTGAGCAGAACTGAGTGCTAGCTGGTGGGCATTGGTTGATACCACCATGTTCTTAGCCACTGTTACAACCTCATTCAGGGTACGTCTACACTATGGGATTATTCCGATTTTACTTAAACCGGTTTTATAAAACAGATTATATAAAGTCCAGTGCACGTGGCCACACTAAGCACATTAATTCGGCGGTGTGCGTCCCTGGTCCGAGGCTAGCGTCGATTTCCGGAGCGTTGCACTGTGGGTAGCTATTCCGTAGCTATCCCATAGTTCCCGCAGTCTCCCCCGCCCCTTAGAATTCTGGGGTGAGAGCCCAGTGGCTGATGGGGCAAAAATCATTGTTGTGGGTGGTTCTGGGTAAATGTCATCACTCATTCCTTCCTCCGGGAAAACAACGGCAGACAATCATTTCGCGCCCTTTTTCCCTGGATTGCCCTGGCAGACGCCATAGCGCGGCAACCATAGAGCCCGTTCAGCTTTTTTTTTTACAGTCACCGTATGTGTACTGGATGCTGCGGACAGAGGCGATACTCCAGCGCTACACAGCAGCATTCATTTGCTTTTGCATGATAGCAGAGACGGTTATCAGTTGTTCTGTACCGTCTGCTGCCAATGTGAATTGGCAATGAGATGATGGTTATCTGTCCTTCCGTGCAGTCTGCTGCTACCATGGGTGCCCCTGGCTGAGATCGGCCAGGGGCGCAAAGGCAAAACTGGGAATGACTCCCTGAGTCAATCCTTCCTTTATGGTTTCTAAAAATAGAGTCACTCCTGCCTAGAATATGGGGCAAGTGTACTAGAGAACCAGTATATCAGAGACCACAACTGCTCTGTGTCAGATCCCGCAGAAATGATAAGCTACATGCCATTCACGGGAGGTGCCCCTGCAACAACCCCACCCATTGCTTCCCTCCTCCCCCAACCTTCTGGGCTACCATGGCAGTGTCCCCTCCATTTGTGTCATGAAGTTATAAAGAATGCAGGAATAAGAAACAGTGACTTGTTAGTGAGATAAAATGAGGGGGAGGCAGCCTCCCGGTGCTATAACAGTCCAGGCAGGACATTAAGCGGTGTGGGGGAGAGAAGCCAAGCATGCCGCTGCTATGATAGTCCAGGCAGGACAGAATCTTTTCTTTACACAGGAAAGGGAGGGGGTTGATGGAGCTCAGCCCCCAGTTGCTATGATGAGGACGGTTACCAGCCGTTCTGTACCATCTACTGGGAATGACCGAGAATCATTCCTATTTTCACCCAGGCACCCCTGGCCAGCCTCACCTGAAGCCAGCCAGGAGCACTCATGGGTTGATAACAAAGACAGCTACCAGTCCTACTGCACCATCTGCCACAGGGCAGGGGAGAGGAGTGGATACTGCTTGTCACTGCTGCAGCATCGCATCTACCAGCAGCATTCAGTAGACATAGGGTGACATTGAAAGAAGTCAAGAAACGATTTCTCTCCCTTTTTTTTCACTTGGGGAGGGAGTAAATTGACAAGCTATTCCCTGAACCACCCCGGACAATATGTTTGAACCTACAGGCATCAGGAGCTCAGCCAAGAATGCAAATACTTTTCGGAGACTGCTGGGGACTGTGGGATAGCTGGAGTCCTCAGTACCCCCTCCCTCCCTCCATGAGCATCCATTTGAGTCTCTGGCTTCCCGTTACGCTTGTCAAGCAGCACTGTGTAGCCTGTAGATTTTTTTTCAAATGCTTTGGCATTTCATCTTCTGTAACGGAGCTTTGATAAAACAGATGTGTTTCCTCATACAGCGATCAGATCCAGTATCTCCCATACGGTCCATACTGGAGCTCTTTTTGAATTTGGGACTGCATTGCCACCCGTGCTGATCAGAGCTCCATGCTGGGCAAACAGGAAATGAAAATCAAAATTTCACCGGGCTTTTCCTGTTTACCTGGCCACTGCATCCGAGTTGAGATTGCTGTCCAGAGCGGTCACAGTGGTGCACTGTGGGATACCGCCCGGAGGCCAATATCGTCGATTTGCAGCCACACTAACCCTAATCCGATATGGTAATACCGATTTTAGTGCTACTCCTCTCGTCGGGGAGGAGTACAGAAACCGATTTAAAGAGCCCTTTATATCGATATAAAGGGCCTCGTAGTGTGGATAGGTACAGCGTTAAATCGGTTTAACGCTGCTAAAATCGGTTTAAACGCATAGTGTAGACCAGGCCTCAGTTGCCTTAAACATGGGAACCTAACACATTTTCCCAGAATAAACTGGTATAGTTGCCTTCAGGGCTCTAGGCACCAGCTCTTCAAGCACTTTCCAAGGGGTGGCACTCTGACTCCTTTTTTTTTTCTTTTTTGGTTGGGGTGCAAAAAGCCGGGAGGTGAGCTGCGGCAGTGGGGGGCATGGGGAGGGCCACAGGAAGTAACCCGGGGGAGCAGAGAAACCACTCCCCCCAGCTCACCTCCTCCCCCTCCCCCGAGCACGTCACCGCTCCACTTCTCCCTCTCCCTCCCAGGCAAGGGGTAGGAGGGGAAATGCAGCACCCCTGGGGGGAAGGCGGGGCCAGGGATTTGGGAAAGGGATTGGAATGGGGCGGGGAAGGAGCAGAGTTAGGGCAGGGCCGGGAGGCGTGGGAAATTTTTTTTGCGTGGGGCGGCAAAGAACTTGGAGCCAGCCCTGGTTGCCTTAAAACAATGGAAACTACATCAATAAGGACCCAGTTCAGCAAAGTACTTACACATATGCTCCACTTTAACTACACTTTAAAACCATCCCTATTCAGCAAAGCATATAAGCACATGCCTAAATGCCATGGAAGTAAAAGCACTTAAGCACGTATTAACATTAAGTGCATTGCTGAACATATCGACACTATTTCCTTTATTCACATTATGTAAACCTAGAAAACATGGGAAAATATATGGAACTGTTAATAACATTTAATGCAGTTTAAAAAATGCCAGTTTTTATTTTACTTTTGCATGAAATATAATAGGACCACTTTTTTTGCTACTCTGGTATATACAGAGAACATAACTAGATAGAAGAACCATTATTTTTTGGCAATACTGATTTTCTAAGTATGTCTGTTCATATTTGATCCCGGGAATTTTCTCTTATCATATGTTTGTCTAGCACCAGAAGCTATTATTTAGATGTGTGGCAGCCTATATTTAAATACAAGATAAGTGTTTTCAAAGCTACCATGACAAGTGTTGATAGACTTACTGGCTGTTTGTTTCCCATACATTAGCACTATTCTTTAATGCGTTTATCTGCTTTGAATATGAACCATACATTCTTGCCACAACCAAATCTCCATAACAAAGCTCAGAACCCCATAATAAGCTCTCTACATTTTCTTTTGTTTTATTAGCAGCGTTTTACTGCAACTTAAATTACTTGTTCCTTACTGTGGTGCTCTCATAGCTCTTCATCAAACTTTGCTGAAACAATAAAACTAATTGTACTATATAAAAGGTATTTCTCGTAAATCTCTTTCTGCATGAGTTATTTCGTTTCATTGCCCATGACCATGCTGACAAAGTCATTTCAGCTCATTAGTAAAGAAATGCAGATTGCACCAGTGCTATTGAGATCACTGGAGTTCTTTTATGGTTTCCTTTATTAAAACAAAACGTGAAGGGCCACATTCTGATTTCATTTGCACTGAAATAAATTCAGAACAACTCCATTGAGTTCAGTGGATTTATCCTATTGCAAAGGAAATCAGAATTTGGCCCAAACGATGGTAAAAATTCAAATAATATATTTGTCATAGTCACAGAATAATATTCAATTGTAAGAGAAACAATTGTATGTGAATAGTAACGTTGTTTACTAAATAACTTATCCTCAAGCTAAATTTAAGGTAAACTATCCAAATGTATGTTACTGCTTAAGCTCTAGTAGACATTACATTTTATTTGATTTCATGGAGAGAGACATTAGCTGTCCTATCTTGGGAAATTACTGTTTTACAAAGATAATAGAGATTGTGTGATGCTTTAAAAATTACAGAGCACTGAATAACATTGTTTAATAATTAATTGAAGATGAATAATGGTCAATCATATATCAACCCATAATATCTATTTAATCTTTCTAAAGACAGAAGGGATAAATACAGAACATCAATGCAACCGTTTAAAATATTGTCCTGAATTATCTTTCCCCCCATACTGCTCCCCCCTTTTTTTCTCCCCAGGATTTTTTTTTTTTAAAAAAAAGGAACTTTAATTGTAGCTAATATCATTTTAACACAGTTCCTGGATATATGGGTCAGAATCTCAAAAGAGCTGATGGTACCCACAGCTGGGAACAGTTCTTGAAACGAGCACCGTGTGTTGCCCATAAGTGTCACAATATACTGTTGGGTGCTGAGCACTTCTGATATATGATAAAATAAAAATATATTGATAATCTTGCTGTTTCTTAGTCTCCTAAATAAGAGTCAAGTCTCAGAGGGGTAGCCGTGTTAGTCTGGATCTGTAAAAGCAGCAAAGAATCCTGTGGCACCTTATAGACTAACAGACGTTTTGGAGCATGAGCTTTCGTGGGTGAATACCCACTTCCTCAGATGCATGTCATGCATCTGAGGAAGTGGGTATTCACCCACGAAAGCTCATGCTCCAAAACGTCTGTTAGTCTATAAGGTGCCACAGGATTCTTTGCTGCTAAATAAGAGCGCAATGCTTAATATTCTTGCTTCCATTATTCTTGCTGAGCCTTTGAAAATCAGGCCTTCAGCTCTTTTGAAACTCTGGCCCTAAAGGACAAGTTCATCCCTGGATTAACTTGCTTGAAGTAACTGAAAATTCACCAAGGATGGAATGGATCCTAGGGGAGTAAATTAGATGCAATTCCCCAAATTATTCAAACAGTCATTTTCCAAGTGGCTAGTGATTTTGGGTGCTTCAGTTTTTGGCTCCTCAGCTGGAGACCCCCATGAAGGTGTTTGATTTTCAGAAGTCGGGTGCCCAAGCACTTTTTATAAGTCAGTCCGCTTTAAGATGTCTCAGGTTGGGGTTTCATAACTCGAAACACTCTAAATCACTACCCACTGTGAATATTTAGGCCATATGCTTTAAGTACATATGTAGCTGAGTGACTGATTCAGAAAGGGGGAGGATTCTTTCTTCTTCTCTTTCAGATTAACTTAATATATGAAACCAATTACAGAGTGAAGGGAAAAAAAGTCTTTGAAATGAGTCTAGAACAAAGTTTATCAACTCATCTCCGGCAAATCTGTATGGAGGAAAATGCAACTACTCTTCTGCAACGCTCACTCACAGGAATAATTGTTGCCCATAAATCTAATCCCATTGAACTCAGATCTGTAGCCTTTATTAATGCGAGGAATCCTTTGAAGCTAATGGGACTGCTTGCATGAGTAGATTTTAACTGAATCCAATGATGAGACACTGGCTCAATGGAGCCAGAATTTCATCGTAAGCCGCTCTTTCCAGACACCAACTGCACTAGCCATACTTGCACCTGAAAATAATGAATCATGGATACAAATTTGATTACTTGCACCTTTAATTAACTCATTTGTGACCACAGTTTAGTTATTGGTGCAAACTGTACATATACATTTTGTGGGGTGCAAATTTCTTATAATTTGCTCCGATGCCTCTTATTGCTAAGGAACTGTCCAGTTCAAAATTCACCCAGAATTGCTATTGAGGAACTGTTCAACAAAACACACCCCCTGACATGTCACTTGGCAACAGTTCAACAAATATCTACCTGTCTTTGGGGCACTCTCCAGTAAACATCACTGTCTGATAAACCAACTTCTGCCAGAGCTGATGTCAACCTGACCAAACCAGAGATACAGTGTTATTATTATGTGACAGACCTATAGGTCAGATTGAAGAATTGTGCATTTTTCCCTTAGGATCCACCAAATCAGAACCACCAGATCTCTTGTGTATATGTATATCTATGTATGCAGCGTTGTTGTAGCTGTGTTGGTCTCAGGATATTAAAGACACAGGGTGGATGAGGTCATATCCTTTATTGGGCCAATTTAAGCTGGTGAGAGAGATAAGCTTTTGAGTTTATTTAGAGCTCTTCTTCAGGTCAGACCTGAAGTTGGTGCATTAAAAGATATCACCTCACCCACCTCATCTCTCCTAGATCTATGTATGCACACACACTTATAGAATTTTGAAATACATATTTTATACATAGATATAATAAAGCTTCATACATGGCTGCAGAGAACTCAGTCCTCAGCATCACAATCCAATATGTTAGGCCAATTCCCCTAAGCAGTTCTCAGTGCACCTTGTGGGGGCCCATAGGTGTCTTTCTACTACCTTTCCTTCCATCAGTCTTGGAGAGCTGGAACCATGATCCTACCCTGCCACCTCTGACTCACTGCTTCCCTGTCCGCAGCTTGCCCTGGATATCTCCTCTGTTGCGTGCATGTAAGGGGATGGTGGGACAGGAGAGGAAGAGTAGCTGTTGTACCCAGTACCAGTTAAGGATCATCTCATTGCCTTAAGACAATGATAAGTCTGAAATGGTACAAATGGGACATAGGAGGTGCCAAGAATCTGACACATTATCATTAAGTGTCCCATGAAAGTCTTGTCAAGTCCCAGCGTGCAAAAATCTTGCAGGAGCCATTCCTTTTAAATTACTAGCTGTATAGTGCATAATCTTCAAGACATGATTTGTTTCCTATGTGAATCTGAATAGCAGTTTTGAAAATAAATTCTGTACAAAGATACATTTGTAATTTTGAATGTGCTGATTAAATAAACCAATAAAAGCAGAAGAAACAGTGGTGAAGGTTCGTAAATTCCATACTGATTTAGTGTGTATGCTTGCCAATGCCAAGTTCTTGATGACGGTGGGAGGAAGACCATCAATATACCTCCCTGGAGGTGAAAAGTTTAATGCAGTTAATTCGGTAGCAATTATTCCTCCAGCCTAACTCTGACAATGAACTGACACCAATGTGATCTGTAATTTACTGTGCTCAGAGAATGCCTCTGGGTCATTTAACACCAAGGGGAGGAAAAGAAGCTCCATCTTTGCTTTGGGAGACTGAATGGAAGTCCATGCAACACCTTGGAATCATACACTTAAAATATATTTACAACTTGACATTTCTGATACAATCTTCTCTCTTTTCACTGATCTGCAAAAAGGACCAGAGCAAATAAGGAATGAGGCCAGGTGATTGAAGTTGGTATTCATTCAGTTATATTTTCTCTCTCAAAATTAGTTCTCTGAATGGAATTCAAAGTTAACCAGAACCTGAACCAACATAGAACCGGTTGGAGATTAATAGAAAGTAAAGGAGCTATGGCTATGTTTGAAGTGGGGAAGGTGTGGAGCAGTGGAGGTGAAGAGAATTTGTCTAGATCTGAAATGACTCAGAGTCAGTTTGGGAGACAGGCAAAAGTGAGGTCTAATTTCTATATAATTTGAACCAGTCCACTTACCCTCAGCGTATGTCTACACTGCAATTAGATACCTGCAGCTGGACCCTGTCAACTGACTTGGGCTCGCAGGGCTTGGGCAAAGGGGCTGCTTAATTGTGATGTAGATATTCAGGCCTGGGCTGCAGCTGGAGTTCTGGGACCCTCCCACCTTGCCCAAGCCCAAATGTCTACATCGCATTTAAACAGCCCCTTATCCTAAGTCCCACGAGCCCAAGTCAGCTGGCACAGCTCAGCGGCAGGTGTCTAATTGCAGTGTAGACATACCCTTAGACTTACCATTTGATCAATCAGGTAGGGCTAAGCATCATCACACAAGGGACTGTGGGCACCCACTTCAGCTACAACAAAGATGACAAACAAGGACTTTCAAACCTTGTCCTCACAGAGTGTTGTTTGTTTCTGGGGTTTTTTTCTGTGTAAAAGGAGTTGTGGGAGCAAGCTTTCTTTCTGATGGCCCCTTCAGTTCAATAAGCTTTTTTCTGATTATTAACTTCAGTGAGCAGTTTAAGTAACCGGATTAACTTGTGGCAGCAGGTTTCATTTTTTTCATTTCAAATTGACTTTTTGTTTAGAAATATAATGTAATTTACACTAAAAAAGTTTTTAAAAGGGGGGGAGGTCAAAATCAGAGCAAACTATTTCAAAATGATATAAAAAACAACAACGTTTCAATTGATGCAAACCATAGCTAGTAAATACCTGTGGGCATAGATAGGTAACCACTTTTATCAGATGTGGAGGTACTTGAAATTTAAAGAACTCCTGGGGCCTATTTTTAGTGAGTACCACAGTGCTTCTTGGACGTTTAAATATACCTAGATTTGGAATTTTGTAAGTTGCTATGGTTTCAATATTCTCATCTTCTCCAAAAGTCGTTAACATTCCATTGCTATGCTCGGACTTATTACATTTGCACAACAGAACCCTCTTGTTCATAAAGTCAGCACACTAGCACTCACAAGTGAAAGCATGTGAGCTGGGCAAATACCACAGCCCTGAACAAAACTGGCCACTGAATGGCAAAATATTGATAATGCCAAGTTAGTTCAGGCTTGGATTTACTGTATGTTTTTCTTAAAGAGTTTGTACTGTAACATGTTAGTTACTAAAGATCTATTCTGAAGAAAAAACAGAGTCCTGCAGTGGGTCTTTTATAAAGACAATGTTCTAAACGTAATATGGAAAGGGTTTCTGGAAACTTGTTAAAGAAATTAATTTGTTTAGTGGAGCCATTTACAAGGAATGGAGCAGTATCTCAAGGATGATTTGCCCCTTTTCCAAAGGCTTACTATTGGGATTAGGACTGCACAGGAAAAGTTTTTTCTGTTTTGCGAACATTTTTGAGATTTTTGAAAAACTTTCCCATCCCAAATTGAGACATAAAGTCAAAAATCTTGAAAACTTTTGCAAATTGATGAACAAAAAAAATTGGTTTCTATCAACTGTTGCGTCAAACTTTATTGTTGTTTTAATTTTGAAATATTTTGTTCTGATTTTGACCTTTTTTCTCTTCTTAAATCCTTTTTAGTGTAAATTACATTACATTTCTAAACAAAAAGTCAATTTGAAATGAAACTTTTTGTTTCAAAAATGTTGAAGCAGGACATTTCAACAATTTCAAAACTTTTTTTCAACTGGTTTTTGAGTCAGGAAATTCATTGAAACCAGCCCCTTCTCACAAATAGTGTCAGCTTCTGCGAATCAGCTTTTTTCAGTGACAAAAAATTTGTTATCAAAAAATTCCTGACCAGCTCTAATCTGAATGGCTCGTATTTCTCACCAAAGAGAACTCAACCCTTAGAAGCCCACTCTGGGTCATCTAGAGACAGCCTCTTTAGAAAGTCAGGAGACACTCTCTGTCCCTGGGATCTGTGAGAAAAAGAAGCAAAACCCTACACTCTAGTTTTGCCCTTGTGTGGGTAACTCAGGAAATATAACTAAGCACACACTGCTCTTGCTATTGAGAACCAGTCTTAGTAAAATCCCGTAAAGTGCCTGTGATTAATTGGATGGTACCTCTGATCACTGTTTGTGATTTATCTGCTGACTGCAGTGCTTATCACTCCCTTAAATCAAAATACTCCCTGTTGATTTTCCCTAATAAATCTCCTATGGCCACCCAGACAGGCAAGCTAACCGAGTTTAATAGTGAGTCATAAAACACTGATAAAAAAAAGTTAATTGAATGTCACAGTTACAGGGCTAGCTGCACTTCTATCCCCTTCCTAGTCTCTCTGAGTGCATCCCCTCAGGTGACAGATCACATGCCTTTACCTCTCCTGAGGTGAAATCACATGATTCTGTCATTCCTAGGCCAGGCCCTGGGCTACAGTACCATGTGTATCAACTGTTTTTCCCCAGCAGGTCCAACTGAGGTTCAGCACCTGAGGTTCTTCCCTTAGGGAGCCTGTGACCAGTGGTGGAATATAGTGACCAGTAGAAACATAATATAACATAAGAGAAACAGGATTTTAAAACCAACAGTCTATACATGTGTATATAATCTAAGGGCTTTCCATCCCCCAACGGGAACCAAGTAAGGCCTAATTTCTTCAGACAGCTCAGCAAGTGACTGCCTGTCAGTCTGCTCCTCCAAACAGCTCCACAACAACTGCCTCACCTCTGGACAAAAAGTGTAGTTTTTTACTGTCCCAGCATTGGCAAAACAAGCAATGTATCTTGACTGGAGCCCAGAGGTAGCATCTTCACAACCCAGGCACTGTCTCTTAACCACCCTGAAGCATTTACTGGGAGGAAGTTTATCTCTAACTATGGTTTTGCTTCATGCTTGTTTTCCCAAGAGCCTGCTACTAAATTGAACCAGACTATTCATACAACTAACATCCCAATAACCGTATCACATACAGTATTCATAAATTATTACAGAGCAGCCCCTCATCTATTACAGAACGTAACTGCTAAGAGCTCCTTCCAAAGTAAATGACTAAAAATCCCAGCCCACTCTATCTAGCCAGACAGCATACTCTCGTCACCTTGGTATCTGAGTGCCTTTCAAAAAAAAATTATGCAGAGCCAACTAAATCTCCTCCTACCCCTCTGATCACTCCCTCAGGCTCTTGTGATCTTCATCCTCCCCTTTTCCACTCTCTGTGAGGCATCTCAGGTGGTTTCCTTTTAGGTTCCCTCCTCTACTCCATTTACAGTCCTCCTCTGCATGACCTCACCCACTCAGACAGTTTCACCTATCAAAGACTCACAGATCTGTCTCTTAACTTCTGACCTTTCTCCATCCAATCCTACATCTCAGCCTATCTCTCTGAGATTTACTTCTTATTGCCTGTTAATTTAAAGTTAAAGTGTCCAAAACTGAATTCCCAATCTGCTTCCAGCTGGTGTGCATCCTTTCTCTGGCCTGACAATACCACAACCCTCCCTGTTCCTCATGCTTCTTGGGAGTTATTTTGAACTTTTCTCTCTTTTGCACACTACAACCAGGCTGTGTTTTGCTGCTGCTGCTTCCTTCATAATTTTTCTAAGGTCTGTTTCTTCAAACACTCAATTGTTTCCTGTCTTGATTTCCCCTGGCACGCATATCACTCCTCTCTACTCTATTCAAACTGCTGCTTCTAAAAACATCTTTATCACCAACTGCTCTGACCATATCCCTTCCCTCTTTGAACCCTTCACTGGCTCCCCTTGTTTCGCTTCATCAAGGTCAATCTTCTGGTCCTCACATTCACAGCTCCACCCCTTTTCACATATCCGTGTTTGCATCTTAACACTGAGCCCCTTGCCACTTCTGGTTATGAGACCAAAATATCATGGGATCTGTTCATCCCATTATGTTACATTTTTTGTATGATTAAAATACTGTGAGGAAACTAGATCTTGCTTTGATCCAGCTCCACAAATAACTCATTGAAACAAAGTATGGATGAAAAACCACAAATGTGAATTCTGAAATAGGTGGGCATATTCCCATTTACCCAAATTACAACACTCTGGAAGCTAGAAAAGGGTTTACACAAAAATATGGGGGGAATATACAATATAAGAAGTATATGGCAAACCAATTCCCTTATTTAGATAAAGAGTTTACAACCTCCATGCACTTATTTCCAAACTGATATGGTCTGTGTTGTGTTTCACTTTGATGGATGTTCCTCTGGTCTTACTGGGCCAGATTCTCAGTCCTGAACAGGAGGAGTAGAGATTGTCCATAACCTTCATGCTAGGGATACCTCTGGTGTGGAGAGATCTCAGCAAGAATAGAACCAAAGGAACTAAATCCTATGTCTCCCTCCTCACAGTGCCCCTGCACAGAGAGTGTGTCAGGATAGGTATGGGTGGGCAGGCAGAGTGACCAGAGCATGACCATAGCCAGCTGGCAGCGTTTAGAGCAGCCTCCAAGCTGCTGTAACTTGTATCAGAATGGCATTCTTAGCAAAGAATCAGATAGCCTAATCAGATCTCTGATATTCCCCTTTCTGCGTACCCAGCATAAACTGAACAGAGCAGAGAATCTGCCTAGTAAGTGTGTAAATGTGTGTGCTCAGATTCCAAGGTGACGGGCATGGAGTGTGCGTGTATCGCTTTCTATATCTCTGAACATGCAGAGTGTGAGCATCGTTAACATTGTTTATCAGCATCCAGGATCAAGCAGCGGAGAGAAAATTGACTTGCGATGACTCACTCAATGACATTGGATTGCATTGGCTTGTTCGATGTGCTGTCCATTTAACTTTCCACCTATCGGCCATTGTTCTTTCTATGTCAAAGTCATTTTAATTGCTTTTTCTGAGACAAATAGGGATACACCATAGCAACTTCCCCTGGATGTGGCAAGGCTGTTTCTTTTGTAATTAGTTCCCTACTTAGCTGTTAATGTCAGTAAATGCTTTTTCTGCTGATGAAATTATAATTGAATTCTAGCACTGGCCACAATAGATTCAAGACATTATATAGTATTCTGTGAATTAATACCTTTATAATTGCTCTTCACTGAATAGTGTACTCCACTGCTCAGAGGAAATATATAGACAAGTATTCTTATTCACCTGGGGCCAGATTACAATACCCTCGTCACACTGAATAATACCTGATGCCAAAAGAAATCCTGTTGAAGTCAATGAGGCTACATGTGGAGTAAGACAATTCTCCTTGTGAGTAAGGGTTTCGCTATCTTGCCCTTGACTTGATTGCATTCTTACTCCTTTGATTCTGCTTAAATGTTCTTTCTAGTAACTCCTACAGAATGTCCCACCATATGGCAAAACCAGAGCTGCTCTGCTTTGGCCCTCGAGTTCTCTCCTGCCTGTTGGTGTGATATGCTTGTTAGAGATGGGTGAATATGGCCACAAAAATGTTTGAAGTACTCTGTACTTAGATTATAAATTCTTTGGGGCAGGGATCATCCTTTTGTTCAGTATTTGTACAACACTCAACACAACGATGTCCCGGTCCATGACTAGAACGCCTAGATAGTACTGCAACACAAACAATAAAAAAAATTAGTTCATTCAAATGTTTAAAACTGTGAATGTGCTTCAGCAGTATTTGCAGTCTCTTATTTATTTTTCACAAACAGGAATCTGAGTAAAATTTTATTGACAAGAATATTTGCAAAAAGGAAGTTTATTTGTATGAGTATTTTTTGCTAGGAGCACTTACACCGACGTCTTGAAAGCTCTTTTTGGATTTTGGAGATGGACTGGGAACAGAAATGCCATGTCAACTTTGAGGAGCAGTGTTCCTTCCTAAATAATAAATGACTCATAAAGAATATTCAAAGCAACAGGCTGAAATTTACCCTTGCACAGAGGGCCAGTGTGGGGCTTATTTGGCAATTAAGTCCCACTTAAATCTTGTTTTGAGGTTAAAAGGGGCACAGAGGATGGGGTTGAGAGTTTGTGTGATTGCTCAGAAAAGGGCAGACTTCCACACACACACAGGAAATAGCTGACAAATAGTCATTTAATTGACGAATGTCAATCAATAAATGAATTTCTAACAAAATCAAAGCCTGCTCCCAGATAATTTGCAATAAAAGGAAGCAAAATTTATCAGGGGGGTTGTTTTCTGCAAGCAAGTAATTTTCAGTAGAGGGCTTCTGAGACAAATGTGCAATCTCAAACAAACACATCATGAGCACATTTAAATAAATACCTGTAGTCACACCCCTGTCTCTCTCTGTCACCAACTACTTGAAGGGAAATGAAGGACTGACTGGTTATGGATTATACGGGGACTAAAACTGTGTTCTGTTGCTTCCAGCCATTTACCATCCTCACTCACCTGTACCTGCCTTGTAAACAGAAGAATTATGTCACAAAGGACCAGCTGGAGCTACTACTAATTTTTGCCTGACAAGCCAGTCATATATAAATGCTCTCTGTCATAGTCCCCATTGCTTCTTTCCTGCAGGTTATTATAATATTACTGGCATGCCCCCTCCTCAACTTTCAGCCATTTTATTGGTGTTTACTTTCTCTTGGCATGTATTGACTACCTTTTCAGGGTTCAAGGCACAGGATGTAGAGAAATTACACCCCACTGCAGATGCCTTATCCTTATTTAATTTGTCTGTTAGCTGACATTTGTGGCTTACATGTGCTGTGCCACTTCCAAAGACAAATAATAGTACCAGGTAATGAGGACTTCAGCCTGATGAGAGCATAGCTTAGTGACTGAGCCACCAGAGTTGAAGCACCTAATTCTCAGGGAACCCCAGGTTCAAATATGGGCAGCAGAGACTCTAGCAGAACAACTCAGTTGAATAGATCGCACCAGCTCTTTGGCTTTGCTAAACTTTATTTCCACTATTCCACTATTCTGGAGGCACAAATGGAACTTAGCTGCCATATATGGGCTGTCGGAGGTTCCTCCAGTGTAAGGTAGACCCAGAGCGGCGTAAAACATAGGTGGCATGTCTGGAGTACATGCACCCTGGGGCATGACTGAAGTGCACTTTGCTGTGGCGATCCATACCAGCATAATAGGCCCTAAGAGGAAGCCACAAGCCAGCAAAACTTAGAGCTACCATTAGGCCGATCTAAGCTGTGCCAGAGACTGGCAGTCCAAGGTTGGAGTATGTGGAAAAGAAGCAGAAAGCCACCCAGTGCCCCTACTCTCACTCATGTGCTCAGCACTGCTTTGATGCACCTGAAGATCTGGCTCAGAGACTCAAACCTTCACCTATCCATTCATCACAGAAAAAAATGAGTCCCTTTCAGTTTGCTGTGCAAATTCTTGCCGACAAGCTTAGAAACTAAGATGCTGTCTCATGTGCAGGGACTTAACGACCTCATGGAACTTTTCATAGAAGCAAGGGTTTTCTCCAGTGTCCTTGGTCACACATTTTTCCCTTCTGATACTTGCTCTGCCATTCAGTGTGCTATGAACCCACAGTTCGGAGGGTGGAGGTCACCAAGCAGCTGATGAGGCTATATGACGACAGTTGAATATTTCCTTTATACACGTAGAACCTTTGACAGCCTTTTGGATATAAAGGACTGTAAATATATCTCAATAACACTGGTGTAAATCAAGAGCAATTTCACTGAGGTTAATAGAGTTACACTTATGCAAAGTGGTTGTAAGTGAGAGGAGAATAAGATTATTCTCATCCATTGACATTTCCAGGCCTGAAAACCTGTATCTTTTTCAAAGAAAAATTATTAGTTGTTTGCAAAATCATTTATTTTGCTATTATCAGCTTTTATTTTTTAAACAGCATCAGCAAAACCTTTTCAATTTGTCAGGGAGTGCCCTTGATTTCTACAGCACAAACATTCATCTGTGTCCCTGTTTTTTTTTTTTTTAAATATAAGTCAATGCTAAGCTATTATCAAGCATTTCTTTGGCTGTTTGATGCTACTGCATCTGGAGCACCAGCCACTAGATGTTGTAGTAGTCCTTTTCAACTCCTAAAAGATTTGTTTATTTCATGTTTTAACCTTGCATATCCTACTAAGCCCTTTTAAAACTGCTAAGTGACCAGCTACTTTTGACCCTGGATTGGGAGCGAGAAGTACATTTATGTCTAGATTGTTGTTGTGCCACCGCTTTGAAATAGCTACAATGTGCTTTCAGAAGTGTCTGTTCATCAAAAGCACTCACATTGCATAGAAGTGTTTTATTGATAACATTGTGCCCCTCTAATTAGCCAGTGAGGTCAGCGTTATCACCTATCTTGTTCATTTCTTTCACAACACCATTTACATGTGGTGCTTCCTCTCTGAACTCCCCTCCTCGAGACCCATCTGTATTGTGATGCCTACCAAAATTGAAACAGCTGATAGTCACTAGATAGAGGGCCAGCTAGGGACAGGTGATTTTTGTTTATTTTAAATGTAGATGCTTTATGTCTCTTTTTCTCCATTAGTCATTTGTCTTCTCATCGTGGGAGCTCTTCGAAGCAGAAAAGTTCAAAGAGCACCTAGGACACTATCAGGAATAATCACTATTATAAATGATTTATGACTACTATTTTTCTCAGCCCCAAACCAAACTAAAATAAAAAACAAACAAATAGCCCCACGAAGCAACAACATTTCGATAGCATTTAGGCATAACAGATAGCATAATAGTATTTTAAACTTAAAAAAAATTACCCCAACGTTACCTGAAATCAAGAACTATAAACTAAGGAAATTCAAAGTCAAGGTTACACTTAAAAGAAATCAAAATATTTTAAGTTAAGAAATCAACAGTCGAGGCACCCAAAAAATCTTAATTCTGCCCTTTGTGAATATCATGCAATAACCAGACAGTTATAAAGGTTTTAAATGAGATTTTTAAAGCTGCATTAGATTATTGTTTCATATTTTCCCCTTGTATGACCACCACAGGGCAGAGTTAAGTTTGTGGGGTGCCCTAACTGATTGGGTTTTTTTTACTTTAGTTGGTGTAAGTTCTACCAACCCTGTGGCTACACAGTCCTCCAGGAAGGTTTGGACTGCTCAGGGTCACAAAGTATATAGCTCTTAAGTTCTGCCCATCTACAAGTCCTATGTTTGAGAGCTGAGGAGCAGGTGGAATCCAGCCATCTATTCTGGCTTTATTCAAGTCAGGGCTTTCACCATGCAGCTGTAATCCTCAGATGGCTATATAGGGCTGGTATAAAGCCCCCTTGTATCACTCTAACATCACAATGAGACTTAGAGAGTGCTGAAGACTGACCTACAGACTTCATGGGATTCCAAGTATTATTCTCATGAGTAAGAGCTGCAGGATAGACCCCAAAGGTGGGATTACAGACTAAACATCAGGGCATTAGTTCTAAATATTGTATCCCATTAGCAAGAGCATGGGTTTCATCTACTGACATCCAGTCACTATTAGCTAACTACACCCTTGTCCTACCTAAGTCATTGTTTTATGGGTTCTTAAATAGCAGGCTATGCCAAGGATAAAACCAGAAATGTCCATTTCCAAGGAGAAAACTCTGGATGTCTTCTTACCTTTTAGGAGGGAAATTGGCCAATGCCTGAGGATGATGAAATCAAAAACATCTGTCAATGGGCCAAATTCCATGGTCCTCACTCAAAACCAATGAAAGTTTTGCTCACATAAAGACTGCAGTTTTTGGCCAAGTGACTCTTACAACCACTGTTGATGCTTTAGCTCCACATTCGACAGGTCAAAGTAGAACTGGGTCTTTTGCTTTTCATACACATGCAGTCACTATAGTAGATCCATAGGATTGGCTTGGAGGAAAAACACAATGGTCCAAATGTTTATTATCAGTCCATTAAATTCAGGCAGCATAAAGGGAGTGGAGATTCTCAGCAGCCATTCTGTGGAGATGCTCCCAATGTGTAGGAGACCCTAAGCAGGGACAAATCCAGCCAACTAGACTCCTACAACTCGCTCCTCACAAATTCTAGTACAAGGATTGTGTCAGGGGCAGGGAGGGGCATGTTGGATGAAGGAAGATCCAGGCAGGGAGTGTGACTGAAGCCAAAAGTGCTCTGTCAATTCACAGGTGACATATGGCTCCTCTGGGCTGCTTTAACCTGTGCCTGGGGCTGGAGCCAGTCAGAGGATCAGGGATCTATAACCAGTTCCTTGACTGACCTCTTGCTCCCTCCGACCTACCCACCCACACTTTTCTGCATCCAGTATAAGCTAGATGCAGCAGAAAAGCTGGTCCATCATATCTCTGTACAATCTTTTTTCATTAGGACATTCTTTCAGCTATGCATGATTTCGTTGATGTGGAGCGAGAAAGAGACTTCTGCACAAAAGGCTTGCATGTCAGCTGTTCTATGCAGTTTCGCTGATACATTTGCAGAAGACTAAGGAAACAGCTACAAGATTTTTGTGATTTGATTTCTCCGGAGTGTGGGGTGGGAGGCTTAAGGCCAAAAGTAAACAATCAATTTTATTCAAAACAAGACAAAATACAGCACCACATTTCAGCCTGTAAAACCTGGGATTTATTTTCACTGGAAATGAGTGATTATTTCTAGTAGCTGCAGATAATCACGGGGAAAGAGAAATTACCTTCAGCAGAATAATTAAAGATCAGTCATTACATAATTGCAGAACAGCATTCAAAAGGCTCAGAAGGAGGTACTAAACCTTCAACTTTGTTAATTAAATACTATCCAGCTAGCTGGAATGCTTTATTGTTTGCAAAGATTTGTAGTAGGTTTGGGGGTAACCAAACCTTTTTAGTCCTATATTGTGGAGGACCACAATAAAAACTCTCCCATGACTGTATCCAGTGAACTAGATCGTTGCTGTGCATAAGGCTGAGAAGAGGGTGCAGGGAGTCCTTCTCTCCAGCACACCCATGCAGAAAACAAGTAAAATCCAAGGGAGCATAAGGAATATCTGTCCAGTGCAGCAAACAATGCTTAGCAACTTACAGGAAATCATATTCTAGGCCCAGTTAATCTCCGATGTATAACTCTATTGACTTTAGCAGCAGAGGTTTGCATGAGCAGATTTGCCAGCCGTGAAATACTGAGAGCGGGGGAGAAACAATCCTGTATATCCAATCATTCATTTTGACAGTACAGATTGTCACAGGTTTCAATTTGTTTGAAAGAAACTTCTTAAAATTAGTAAATGATCAACAGCAGACCCAGCTCTTGGGTGTAATTTTTGCTGCCTATACAGTGCAGCCTGTTGGTTAGGAAATTATGCAAATAATTATTTTTTAAATATCTGGTATACAAAAGCTCTGCCACATTAGCGGAATAGTGAATGTTACACAAAGTGAAGTTGCAGAACACAATGTCATTTTACCAACAATAAATGAAGCAGAACAGGGGTTTTTCGCTACAAGGGTTCTTACTAATGAGTAGAAGTGTGAAAAATATCCCTAACAAAATGCAAAACATTTAAAAAATGGCATTCCATCATGAACTTGGAATCAAGGATGGGATCATAGTGAAACATTCACAGTGTCATTTTATTCAGGCATAGACTCACAAACTCTATAACAGTTCAAACTTAATCTTGTTCTCATTCATATGAGTCAAAAATCTCAGTGGAGACCTAATGACAGTAATTTTCTTTTAATGACCTTAATAAAGGTGGGCGAGGTTTTTTTGTTTTAATCTTAACTAAAGAATCATGATGCCTGTATATTTTACCCAGTATTAAATATTTAACACCTTACAGACTACTCTTAAAAAAAAAAATCCGGAATCCAAGCAGATGGTGAAATTGACTAGAAAAATAAAAAAAATCTTCTACAAGATCAGGACTACTGTTGACAAATCCTGGCAAGGTATGTTGCTTTCTCTATTATATTATAACCTAAAAACAAAACAAAACAACAAAACAGTTTGCCAGAGAGTAGATTTTCTCTTTTAACTATCAATTTGTTGCTGCCTCCTGTATCTGGTTCATCAAGGAGTGCTGTCTTATATATCAAATATAACACCTCTGTCATGCTGGTATTCACAGTAATGTCACAAAAGCCACATTGAAGACCAGCAGTGGTTAATGGGCTTGCTAAACCCACAACCTCTCAAAAATAATATCCAAGGCATAGTCCTTTCAAAAAACCTATTTAGTGGCATCACCCTGTTTTCTCTGGCAGCTCTGGTAGCTATCTTCACATTTAGCTTTACAACTTCACCACCTAGTGGAAGAAATGGCATTTTCTTTCAACTGTACACAATAGGAGCTGGGGGAATCTTGTGCTAAGTAAACTCAGCATCCTCGGAGTTTACTGGAGAAGAATGAGCACATACAAAGTCACTGTGTCCTAATTTCTGCTTTGTTTGGGTTTCCATACTATGGAATTCTGATAATATTTGGTGAGAGATTTTAACAAGTGCCATGAGATGTGTAGGAGCAACAGAGCACTAAAGCAATATAAAGGGGTACTGCAGGTAGAGATACACTGGAATTCACATTCTGTACCGTATCAAAAAGGAGGCTAGAGAGTTATCAAAGAATTAGAGGAAGAGTGTTGGGATGACCTAGGTATTTCTAGTAAATACATTTCTGTAACTAAGCAAGGCTGTTTTTCTAGTCAGAAATGTCTCCTCATGTTTTCTCTGGCTGTTTGGGACGAATGTACTGAAAAAAAAATTTGAATCTAATCATAGTTTCTGAAGAGCTGAGAATACCTCTATATAGGCACAAATTATGGGATATACATCCCTGAGTCTAGCCGGGCTGTGTTCATTGTAGGACCAGAAGAGGAGGAGAGGAAACCAGATGTAATCCATCCTTTTGCTCTTGGATCCTAAGGCTTTCTGGAGGCCAGTTTGGCATGTTATGGAAGTTGTGCTGGCTAGAATGGTCCCCTGGGGATGTTAAACAAGCTGGGGACAGCTCAAGTGCAAGGCACCCTTTCCACACCTCCTGTCCCTTATGCTGGGAAGTGACAAGGGGACAGGAAGAAGGGGGCATAGAGCCATTAAGGGCAGCTTTCCACCTAATATGCAGCAGAGGATATGATCTTTGGGTTGAAAGACTGCTACATAAATTTTATACTATGAAAAGAACCTTCTTTGGGTTTTGTTCCTGTGTGCTAATTCATGCATAAGTGTGTGTTTTGAAATGCACATGCTTTCTGAGACAAACTTTCCACCGGTTACACAGTTTTCTCTGGCAAAACTGGGAAAAATTCCTCTCCCCTCCTGGGAAAACTCAGTTCTGCAGCAATACACAAATGTACCCTCACCCACACACAGCAAGTTAGTCCTTAACCTTTTTGTCAAATCTATAAATAAAAGTAAACAATAAAAGTGCTAGTCAAAACTTGGAGTTTTCCATGGAAAATAAGTGCTGGAAGAAGTGATGTTTGGTGATTCATTTGTTCCAGCAATTCAGGGCTCAACTGTTGACCCCATATGGTGCTAAAAGACCACTGTACTCTGCATCTCTTTTTAAAAGAAGATCTGTTGAGATGCAGTTGTTACAAATTTCAAGATAGTTTTCCCTTAAGAAAAAAGTTGTTTACAGTGGTGTCTTGGCTGAATACTGATTCGATACTTACATGCTACCTGCCTAACATTCCAATTGTTATTCTGTTAGAGAGATTAGTCTTTACTTTCTGTTTGAAATGCTGTGCAAAGTTTTGGTGTGTGCAGTGCTGTTCAAGGAATTCTGCCTTCTGCACAGGAAGTGGCCACATTTCAATGTACTGGGTAAAGTAATTCTAATTATACCATTATTTTCATTATCATCATCATTAATTAAATTGGGGGGAAGCCTGAGATAGAAAATGATTTGAAAATGCTATGTTCCATGAAACAATTTTGAAAGAAACGAATCATTTTCAATAGTTTGAAAAATTCAACTGAAATATTAATAACCAAAAACTTATTTTTTAAAATTTTTCATAGAAAAAATGGAAAATTTGAAAAGCAATGAAAAATTTCTGCATTTCCAAAAAAGGCTTTTTTTCATTAAAAAACATAAAAAATGTCAACCAATTCTAGCCTGACTCATATTTCTGTGAATATTTACAAATATTAAAATTTGATTAAAACTTTTTCCTTTTGCTCATGCTCCTTTTGTTTACACGTTCCATGAATGTTCTAGTGACTGAGTTTACTGGCAGGACGGTTTGTAGAAACAAATGATTTTTAATCTAATATTCTAAATATAACAGATATTATAACTTGGGTGAGACAGTATCTTCAGTATGAACACAGAAACATTTCCACATGAGATCTTGATGCTTTGTTCAGATGTACTGTATTTTTTTAGGGAGATCAGCCTAAAACTCCCACTTTATTTCACTTTTACGCTGACAAACTTCTACCGCCCTATCCCAGTCCCCTTTTGATGGTTCGTAATGTTTCTTTTCTCTGTCCTATTATTATATATTTGTGTTACCACAGTGCCTATGATCCCCAGTCATGAATCAGGACCCCACTGTACTAGATGTTGTTTAAGCATAGAACAAAAAGCCAGCATCTGTCCTAAAGAGCTTACATTCCTTCTAATTATCAACAGTGGAGAAAAAATACCAATATTGCAACAAAAAATAAATTTCATATAAAATCTGGGCTGTGTCTGATGTTGTACTTGGCACTGCTCAGGTGGATGACAAAACTGACACATTCTCAGCTATCTGTGGGTAGTTCCAGTAGCCACGGGGCAACCTGGTCATGTTCTTTTTCTCCTAGACACAACCCTAAACTGGATTCCAGGAGGAGGGGCTGGAATCAGAGCTGCTACTGAAGCGCTACATAACCTGTATGGTAAAGCAGACATTATGGCTGTTTTGTGCTGCCGGTGTAGTACAAAGTAGCCATAGTTGGGTCTAGGAAATGTCCCAATAGCTTTCATAGCAGCGTCGTCCACTAAAGCTCCATTCCTTGGAGTTTCAGCTTTTGAGCACACACAGAAAGCTGCCAACTTAGGCTTCACTTTTCCCCTAATTTTCAGACCCCATTTACCTTCCGCCTGTTAAGTGAAAGTAAAATAAGTTTTTTGCTTGAATGTTTTCTGATTCTCTATAAGACTAATGTATACCCAAACAATGATTGCTTTCTAACATATATTTATGAATGCTTTATTTCTTTCCTTGTTTTCCCTGATAGTTCTATAGCTCGTTATTAGGATTGCTAACCCTCCCAGTTTGGCTGGGAGTGTACCAGAATTGGACTCTATCTCCTAGAGGCTACTAAAGCCAAACTGGGAGATTTTAGGCTGCTAAAAATCTGGTGGTACAGTAGAGCTAAGTCAGGCTCACTGCCTCCACACCGCTCTCAGAAGTGATCAGCATGTCCCTGCAGTCCTGGAAGTGACCAGCATGTCCCTGCTGCCCCCGGCCCCAAGCGTTGACTCCACAGCTCCCATTGGCCAGGAACTGCAGCCAATGGGAGCTGCGGGGGCAGTGACTGCAGACAGGGGGAGTGCGCAGAGCCCCCTGGCCCACCCCCAAGAACTGCAGGGACATGGCAGCCGCTTCCAGGAGTGGCATGGGGCCAGGGCAGGCAGGGAGCCTGTCTTAGCCCCACTATGCCACCGACTGGGAGCCACCCAAGGTAAGCGCCACCTGGCTGGAGCCCACACACCCCCACACTCCCACACCTCAACCTCCTGCCCCAGGCTCAGTCCAGAGCCCCCTCCCACACTCTGAACCCTTCAGCCTCAGCCCAGAGCCTGCACCCCCTCCCACACCCCAACCCTCTGCCCCAGCCCAGTGAGTGAGGGTGGGGGAGAGTGAACAATGGAGGGAGGGGGGATGGAATGAGAGGGGCAGAGCATCTGAGAAGGGGTGAGGCATGGGCAGAGCCTCAGGGAAGGGGCGAGGCAAGGGTGTTTGCGTTTGTGTGATTAGACAGTTTGCAGCCCTACCTGTTATCTTTCACCCAGCACACTTAGAGCAACCCCTTGACCTGGGATCCCATCAGCTGTAAAGAGAACTTACCTCAAGCGCTCTTCCAACAGGTAGTGGGGTGTTTTTGTTTGTTTTTAATGGACATGTGTCTGGATTAGAGCTCCCTGCCTAAAGCACTAACAAGCTGGCTTCCAGTGGATGGGTAGGGAGTGCTGAAGGCACCAGAGAGGTATAATTAAAAAATTAAAACTTGCTTCAAAATTAAAACATTCTTCCTCCTTAAGTAAGGATATTGTGACTTTGAAGTCAGATGGGCTTTTTCCTATGCTGGACAGGATATCGTGCATCTGGAGAAAGCAAACGGCCCAGCAACGCTTGCACTCTATTGCCAATGTTTTTTCTGAGCAATGAGCAAGGGTCTTTCATTTCTTATCCCTTTCACAAGTGTCACAAGCATCCCTGAAAGTAGAAGAGATCCATCGACACAGAGGAACGGAGAGAGACAGTGTAAGTTATGCAAAATGGCAGCAGCGCTGAGTCAGATTTTGCTATGCTCATGTGACTGTCTGGATTACACTGGATCTTGTTGGCTAGGCGATTTTGGAAAAATACACTGGTCAGCTGTCTCAGGGAGAAGAGGAGGGAAGGTTGATGGGCTCTCTGAAAAACAGCATCTCCCGTTTGAAATGTTAAACACACTGAGCACAAAACTTAGTTTTTGATTCTCTCCACTCACATTTCAAGAAGACAAAACCTATTTATATTTTAAATTAAACCATAAATATGCTCCACAGACACAACTAAAGTTCCTTGCAATAGTTTAGGTTATCCCAGGGCCTGAGAGACATCTCAACAACAAAACTAACAGGTCCCAGTCTCACCACACAAGGAGCAGCTTTTCATAGGTGAGCAGCCAGTCTGTGTGTGTGGATGCTATTGAGTGGTGGGACTGGAACGTGAGCGAAAAGTTACCCATCTTCTTTTCCTCCTTCTTTTTTGCAAAGCAAAGTAACCAAGTACCTGTTTAATAATGAAACTGAATTAATGAGTTCTAAAAGTCTAACTTTAATTACCTGTTAAAATAACATTACAGGAAATC
Source organism: Gopherus flavomarginatus (assembly GCF_025201925.1). NCBI lineage: Eukaryota > Metazoa > Chordata > Testudines > Testudinidae > Gopherus > Gopherus flavomarginatus. Next base: position 19,508,958 of record NC_066623.1, read on the forward strand.
TGATCTAGGCTCCTCTTAAATATTCCTCAGGAGATCAATGGCCTGGTAAAATCATGGCCCCAACATATGGACACATTAACAATAAAAATATATTTTATATATTGGTGCAAGGATCATTTCACCTACCACTGAAGTACAGCTATTTCTGAGGTGGAATGAAACTGATGCTTAAAAGCTAGAAGTGATCAAAAAAATGCTGAATGTTTTCTAGATAATTCTCTTCCAAAATATAAAAAATTCTAAAGTTGTTGATTGGCTCTACTAAAAAGCCCTATCCATGTAGACTGGATTTACATCAGTGGTTCAGAGGCAAGAGGGTCTGAATTCTTATTTCCAATCACTGAACCACTTAGAACCACACATTTTTTGACGGCTGCTTTCTTTTGCAAGCTGCTTAATCCATTAGGGTATGATTTTTCTCCTTTGGAATTCTAAGTGGTTAGAATGCTGTTGCTACATGAGAACAGTAAAGCTACCAGAACTAGTCACTGCCCTGAATTCTGCTGAAAATACTGCACTGTCTTATAAGATATTTCTTTAATCAAAGAATGAAGACTGTTCACATCAGAAACTGTGGGCCAAACTCTGGTCCCACTGGAATCAGAGATTGGGATTTGGCCCTGATTTTTTTTTTAGCAGAATCAATGGGGATGGAAGTTAGCAGTGTTTTCAGACAACTCCGGCTCACACAGCTCCATTTTACCTCAACTCCCCCTTCATCACTCTTTTCTCAGGAGGTTTTAAATACTCAGAACATGTCCTGTAATAATGAAAACAATCATCCATTACTTAGATTCAGTATAAAAATGGTGGGTGTGACTGATTTCACTTACACCGCTGTAAATTACAAATAACTCCACTGAAGTCAATGGAAATATCCTGGTATAAAATCGGAGTGAGATCAGATAGCCCCATGTGCTGAACCGTGTTGGTCTGAAATGCTCTTCTGCATAAATGATTATAATAAAACCATGCCATTTGGAAGTGGAATATCCTATATTTACCACACGGTAGCTTAGAGCTCTATAAATGTTCTATATACAATAGATACAGTTTAGTAAGCAAATATCTGCTAAGCACTCAGATATCAGCTTTGTAGACAGTGTGTGGTTTGGAACAATATGAAGAAAAATAGCACATGACTCAGAAAGGCATTTTCAAGGACTTAGACCAGGTGTTTTTGGTATTTCATTCTTAGTTTAATGGCTTTTAATGTGATACAGAAAAAAGTACTCTCTCTTTATTGTTCAGCTTATCATGCCATGCTTTCTCCCATTCAAAGCATTTCTGATGTGATCCTTAAATCAGCCAAGCAATCCAAACAAGCAGCAATCTATTTTTGAATTGTGCACCTTGATGGATCACTTGAGATATCAACAGGGCTTACAAAAGGATGTTGGAATCGCTTCTTTTTCATAGAGGCTTAATGATCACTTCATACAGAACTAAGGGCAACAAGAAGATGAATTGCTAGTGAGATTAAAGACACTGAAGTAGGAGATGGGCTGCCAGACTGTATTTGTTTGGTTGAAGAGCTTCAGGATGAAATAAGTTTATCTGAAGAGCAAGAGATGTAGGGATTTGCTCATCTGCATCACTGCTGAATGAAAACACAATCAACATAACCAGCAGAGAGGGAAACACAATCCCTCTTGTAAAAATGACCTGACCATTAGTCATAATTATTAGTAACCTAAACAATTCACAGATTAATGGTTAGCTGTTCTTCCTCTCTTCTCTCCCTCCTGTTTTCCTGCTCTTCCCCTGTTTTCTCCTTTTTGCCTTCTTTAGGTTTTATCCCCTTAGAAAGCTGCAGTACATGATATGATCAAATGAGACAATGACATTCCATCCTGTGAAGAGCAGTGTTGGGACAACAAAGGAGACAGGCAAATTTAGCATATTCTATAGATAGAAAGTGGGCCTATTGATCCCTGGACCATATACATAATAGGACCACACACACACACCATATTGCAAAGCACATCCCCTAGGTTAGGGTGTTAACTGATCACCATAAGGAACAGTAAGGAATGTCCCTTTCATGGACAGAATTGTGTAATTAGTTAGGTACTTTACTGTGGTGGACATCTTCCTCTAGGAAATCCAGATATCAGATGTTATGTACAGTGGACTGGAAGGACTAATTTTCTAGACTAGTATGGCAATTTACTGCTCCTAAATTAAAGAGAGTTTGATACCACTTAATGACAGACTGGGTCAGAGGCCTAAGTGGATATTAACAGCCCTCTTTTTAGCATATATATAGTCCCTAAAATGAGTAGTGAATTTAACTCTCTAGTTGCACAACTTGTTGGTCTCAAAACCAGTCTGAAATTTTCAAGATACTATCAGCAACAGCAAATGTTAAATGTGACCATACCTTCACTGCGATGAGTATCAAGCTTCAGGATAAAAGTTTCATGCTGCTCCTTGATGCATAATTTCTGTGATCATTGTTACCTTCTACAGCATGCATACATACAGCATTTAGCAAGCCATTTATACAATAACTGTATTTCAATATGAGAAGGACAAGGAATGTGAGGCAATTTCTTTCATTGGACCAACTTCTGTTGGTGAGAGAGACAAGCTTTCAAGCTCCACAAAGCTCTTCTTCAGGTCTAGAAAAGGTAGTCTGAGCATCACAGCTAAATACAAGCTAAACAGATATGTAGTGGGCCGGCATGGCTCCCTCCTCCTTGGAGAGGGTCGAGCCCCGGCAGAGGCCAGAGTGGGCAGAGCTATGGAGCTCTGAGCCTGCCCCTTAAAGGGTCAGGCGGCAACCCGGAACTATAAAAGCCGGCCCTCAGAGCTCAGTCAGGCCCCAGTGGCCAGAGAGACCAGACGTCCCTCCGGGAGCTCGAAACTGAGAGACGCCGGCGACCCAGGGAAGCCATCTGGACTGGCCGGAGCTTCCCCTCGCTTGCTACCAGGAGGCGCTGCCGGAGCTTCCCCGCGCCTACTACCCAGAGGAGCCGCCGGGGCTTCCCCGCGCCTGCTGCTACCCGGAGGAGCCGCCGGCGCTACTGTGGCCCCAGTATCCCGAGGAGCTCCCGGACCTACCACCCAGCCCTGGTTGTGACGAGCCTATGCTCTTGGACCCCGCTGAGGCTGACGGTAGGACCCAGGTAGGTCCCGAGGGGGAGTACGGAAGCAGCCCGGGGGCAGCCGACCCCAGTCAGGCTGAGGAATTGCCAGAGCCTATGTCAGTGTGTTGCGGCCAGGAACCCCAGTGACTGACCAGCAGAGTGACAGCCGCTGTTAGGGCCCCGGGCTGGGACGAAGTGGAGTGGGAGGGCCTGCGTCCCCCATCACCCCACTCCGGGGTGGCAGACTCCCCCTCTCCCTGGCCTGAGGAGGCCGATAACTGTTATCACTGAGCTTACTGCTTCAGCGTTTGCTGCCCGCCCTGACCTAGGGCTGGGCCTCCAAACTGGTACTGTTGCTCAGTCCTGCCCCAAGGCCTGAGATTACTGACTCAGCATTTGCTGCCCACCCTGACCTAGGGCTGGGCCTTAAACTGTTACTGTTGCTCAGTCCTGACCAAAGGCCTGAGTCTATTGACTCAATGTTTTGCTGCCCCGCCCTGAGCAAGGGCTGGGCCTTTAAAACTGCTATTGTTGCTCGGTCCTGACCCAAAGCCCGAGCTTACTGACTGAGCATTTGCTGCCTGCCCTGACCTAGAACTGGGCCTTAAAACTGCTACTGTTGCTCAGCCCTGACCAAGGCCTGAGCCTATTGACTCAGTGTTTTGCTGCCCTGCCCTGACCAAGGGTTGGGCCCTAAACTATTACCGTTGCTCAGCCCTGACCCAGGCCTGAGCTTACTGATTCTGTGTTGCTATCTGTCCTGACGTAGGAACAGGCGCCTCGTGGTTGTTACGGCTCAGCCCTGCCGGAGGGCCTGAGCCCCTCGCCTGTCAGGCGAACAAGTACCGCAAGGACTGCTGGGCTAACTTCCCTGGCCAACCGGAGCAGAGTGGGCCGGTGTGGTTCCCCTCCTCCCCGGAGAGGTTTGAGCCCCGGCACCCCCACGTTTACACGATAGTTTAACACTTTACACTAAGTAGTTACAAGATCAAACTACAAGATTGTGCTAGCTACTTACACTAAACTATCTATTTGATCTTGCATTTAGCCGTGACATTCTAAGTACCTTTCCCAGATCTGAAGAAGAGCTCTGTGTAGCTTGAAAGCTTGTCTCTCACCAACAGAAGTTGGTCTAATAAAAGATATTCCCTCGCCCTCCTTCTATCTCTAATATTCTGGGACCAATGGGCTACAACAGCACTGCATTTCAATATGAGAAAACATTTCCTTTTCCTCTTGTGTTTTAATTCTATAAAATAATGATGACTGATTTCAGAAAAATCAATACATCTATGAAGATTGGGTTGTGATTTAAAATCAGTTAGGTTCCTAGCAAGCTGAAACACTAGAAGAAAGGAAAGAAAGAAAGGTAAGACTGGAAATAAATTAGATATTGCATTTGCTAGTGGTTTGCAACAATGAATCTCTGGGGAAGGTCATCCTAATCACCCATTTTCAGGTTTCTGTTTTTCATGCATCAGCTGAGGAAAATTTCTAAGATGATCTTTCAGAACAATCGTTTACAGCTCTTTCTAGTCAATTAAAATACCCTTCTATATAACCTCCCTTTTAATCAATAAACACAAGTGGACATAACCATTTGCTTAAATGCCACTGAACCATAAAATTTATTTATCAAACAAGTGTTTAGCTTAACGTAAAGTATGTGTGTCAGCTAGAGGTCAGCTTATTTCAAAACATTTGACTAGTTTTCTTCTTTCTATACAGAAGTGGAACACATAGTCGTTCCATTTTTCAGGGCAATCTAGAAGTGAAATTGAACATATAATTCATCAGGCTGCAAATCATGTGAACTTTAACACTATTCTCTTTGGCCTCATTCACACTCATCCAAATTCTGAGGTCCTTAGTGAGGTTTTACTCATTTCTAATGCACACAAGGCTCCCATTGACTTTGTTGGGTCAAACACTGAGCTTTTTACTCAGTTCTTACTCATAAGTGTGAATGATGCATGAAATTCTGGCCCTATTGAAGTCACCCAGTATCTTTACTGTCATTCTCTTTGGCTTCATTCACATAGAGCCAAACCCTGAGGTCCTGATTCAGTTTATATTCAGTCTTTACACAGACAAACCTGAGAACTAAATCAAAACTTCAGGAATAACATCAGGCCATAGAATTCTGACATAAAGCACCAGAAGATGGACTGATCACAGAGCCAGGCAGGATTTTTCTTTTAATGTACAGGTATTACTACCTATCTGTGTTTGGTTGATGAACATGGAGAGGGTTCAATGTAGTTGGAAGGTCCCTCATATTCCACATTCAGCTCCCTCCTTTCTTCCAATATGTGAATGAGCAGAATTTGCACATGGACAGAGGAGAGAGATCCACAACCTGCTGGGCTCTGGTGGTTCATCTTCTCACTCAGGAGAACGGAATCCATATGCTATGTCTCACAGTCACCTAAGTCTAAAGAAAAAAACAGCAGCTCTCGTACATAGCTAAATTGGGGGGAAAGGGAAGCTAGCTCCTCAGTTGCTAGGTAAACCAATATAGTTCCACGGACCTCAGCAGAGCTCCACTGATTTACTTCAACTGAGGAGCTGACCTATAATTTGTCATAAAAAAATCTGCACCAACAATTTATTCCTTAAGATTTTAGATCTGCGATTCTGAAAGCAGGTTAATATGAGCTGCATAATCCCTGCAAGAATACCTTTTGGCATGCAACAAACCCAGTAAGGAATTCACAGCCTTTATTAAAAAGTGACTCATGTTTTCACCCAGTGTACATTGACCAGATGTTTTGATCAAACTGTGATAGCCTTAGATTCTGAAACAGGCTGCTCTTAGCCTGCTGATCATTCCACTGAGTGAACCATCTGCTCCAGCATTTCCCCCCTCTTCTCTTCTTTGTCTATGTAAGCTCCCATCGGCTTTCTGTTATTATGCACCTCGAGTCTAATGAGCATGCTTTAATTTCATCTGCTTTAGAAAGCTAGGCAGGCAGGATCCGTGTTTGCTGATGGAACTTCATGAAAATGGCACAGATGCTTTCCCAAAGTGCCAAAGAGACATCTGTGTTCTCTTTCCCACTGGGCACTCTCGTGCCTCAGACACACCAAAGAAACCAATGAAAAGCAGAGCAGCTTGATCTCCTCTAAATGCCTCAGAGGACGCTCTATGACATAATTCTCATTGGACTTTAATTAAGGGCACTAAGATCATGGGGAGATGCTGGAGCTATCAATCTCTAGATTCGTTCATCTACAAATTGATAGTATGGAGTTTTCACTGAAAGGCCCAGTTTATTTCCACCCTTGTTCTGACAGAGCCTGAATTAATGTGCTCTGCAGGGCATATTGCAAGTTTTGTCAGGCTTCTCCTGAGGGAGTGGTTGGTGAGATGTCCGAGACATGGAAGCCTGTGTTTTTGACGTGGGGAGGGGGAGGTTATCATCATTATTGGATATATGATTGCAGGTGGGTGTTTTAATAGTTTTGGTACACCCTTCTAAATTTTAAAAAAATACAATAAAGTAATTTAGGGAGAAATTACCTGAAATATGCACATAATGAGTTTGTGCACAAAACCATGCTACGTGTGAGAATCCCTACTTTGCCCACCATTTTAGAAATGGAGTGCTGAGTGACTCGTACAAAGAAACCCAGCACCAATATGATCTACAGAGAGGAGGAGAAGTTTGAAAAAACTTTCTGAAGGAGAAGGAAGGTTGGAGAGGCCATTGTAATGTCCCCCTTAATATTCCTGACCAGGATTTTGGAACAGTCAAAGAAGAATATCCATCCCAGGTTTGACAATGAGCCTCGTGCAATCTAAAATGGGACAATGAGATTGAAATTCTGGCCCTGGTGAAGTCCATGAAAGTTTTACCACTGACTTCAGTTGGGCCAGGATTTCACCCTAGGTGTTTAGTCAATGCCACTTGAATGCTTATGCAATGCCAATATGATCAGGGAAGCTTGTCATTTATATGCCTCACTACCAAGTCTCAGAGCTCTGTTTTAAGGCCCTCCCCTTTAACCAGGGACATAACAGTCATCATCATATGGCAATATAAATTTAACCAGAGGTATCTAGAGCATTTATTGTTCCACTTAACTCCTCCCACCTCCACTCCCCCCAAAAAAACACCTTTCAAATAATTGACTGGAAGTCTGAAAAGTCTAAATAATCAGTCAGAAGTTCCAGCTTCTTTTGTAATTCACAATGTACATTTCTTTGCATATTTTTCTTCTCTCAGTCACCAACTCTGTCTGTAAAAATTGTCTATGTTGCAACTCAGTGTTTCAACGCTATTGTTGACAATGCTGTTGCCCTATTGATTATTACATTTAATTATCATGAAGTGCATGGGGAGGAATGAAATTAGCTTGTTCAGTTTCATTACAATCATGGCATAGTGGGATCTAAATGTCAATAAATTACCATTCTTCTTATTAAACAACTCCTTTCTTTATTAACTAAATTACACAGACTGCGTCACTAGGAATGCAAAAGATGACTTGTACATTAATAAAGGGACATAACGGCATTGTCCCTGCAAGGTTGCTGAGGAAAATGTTAATCATCTCCTCATACAACATTACTGTTGGCATATTTTATTTCCATCCTGAAATGAGACACTCACATTTAACCTCCTTGACAATATAAATTGAAACAAATGGATAATCCAATGTGACAAGACACTCAATTTGTAAACAGTTCATTAAAATCATCTAGGTACAAACTAATGAAAAGTTACACAGTGTCCCTGTTAGTGGCCTCTGTGTATGGCCACATTAGACAGATAGATGTCACTTGATTTGGAACAACTGTTCAAGCGGCTGGAATGCAATTTTTTTCCCAAATGTTTTTGGCTTTTCATATGTCAACTGGGTTGGGCTTCTTCTGGTGAGCCCAGTTCTTGCCATGACAAATATGGGTGGTTCCAGCATGAACAGAAAGAAAGCTGGAATATTCAGGCCAGTATAATTGTATCTTCAAGGACTTGGTCCCAGTTCCTATTGAAGCCAATTGTAAAACTTCTGTTGATGTCAGCAGAAGCTGGATTGTATCAAAAAATTAGAAATTACACTGAAATGTTCAGGATTGGTTCTAGAGGATTCTATGTTCATGTAATTAAGTCTTTTAAAGTATAGAGGAAGCAATTATTCTCAGGTGCAAAATCTCACTAGCAAAACTTAGGCTAGGATGAGGCCCAGTTGAAAATCAGGCCCAACATATACTTTGTTAGTATTAGCAACCTAAGACACCAGTGTGACTTTATCAATCAACTGAAACAATATTCAGGCATTTTTAAAGATGTGATATTGAATCATTTATGATTTGTTGTAAGTCAGGACATTGCTGCTGAAATGTGCCAGCCAGACTAGCCAGGAGACTGAAGCACTGTTTTAACCACAGAACAGTGCCACTTACCTCCCACAAAGCCTTCCAATAATGTGTTATGTGACAGTGACCTGGAGTGCTTTCCTCTGTGCGCAAGAGGACAGTTCAGTATTCATGGCCTCTCTGCTTTGACTAACAACCACCATGTGGTGGTGGTGTTTTGAATGTCAACAACTCTTTTTGGTTAATCTAACTAAATACATGTAAACCCTTCCTCATTTGAATAATCCTTCCCTATGAAAAACTCCATTAAAATCTATGGGACTACTCATACCGTCTAGGGGACAGATTTGTAAAGGTATTTAGGCACCTAAAGATGCAGATAGGCACTGAGTGGGCTTTTCAAAAATCGCATTTATCTGCACCTTTAGACACCTCAATATCTTTGAAAATCTGGCCCTATGGAACAAAGACTATGGAACTGCTCAGAGGAGAAAAGATTACTCACACAAGTACGGATTTGCAGGATTGTATATGCTACCTATTTTAATATACAAATATTATATTTATTTAATTAAATGTATATATTCCTTGGTGGATTATAACAATCCAGAGATATATGTGGGTGTCAGTCTACATGATATTTTTGACAACATCTTTATTTCCCCTACCTACAATGACATAGTCAATGAAAACGAGAAAGCTTCGTGATCCTAAACTAAGTGAAGTGAGTATACTGTTTCCCCTCTTTAAAAATCTGTGTTAATCATGATTAATTTGAAATAGAACTATGCATTTGTAAAATCAATTATAAATAAGCTAGACAAAGAGTAAAATTAACCGGCTCATATGGAGAGGAATTATCCCTAGAGCTGAATCTTGAGAAATCAAAAATGACACTTAATAGATCAATACCTGTTACAAATTACGTCTAATTTTCTCAGTAACATATAATTAATCAATTTAATTGCAAGTCTAACCGTGAGTAATGAAGAAGCATTACTTGTAGAGGCTGGGTGAGTCAAAAAAGTCTTCCACTTTGGCTCAAAGCCTGTTTCAGACACCAGGTGAAATGTATTTAATTATCTCATCCTACGCTCTCTCGATGCACAGCACAAAAAACACCAACAAATTTGGCAGGTTACTAGTAGCTGCCTGGGCAAAATCTAAGTGCGGAGTTGTAGGGGAAAAAGATTGAGGTAAGTCAGGCAGAACTGCACATAGGAAGCTTGCGAAGGCTACTATCACCATTTATTCTTCAGTCTATATTTCAGACAACAAAATTAGAAACTTTTGCAGAGTGCATTGAGAATTTTGAAGACTGACTCCACGTGATTTCATTTCATCATTTGTCTCTTGCATCCAGTGAATACTTAGGGATCAAGCCTGCCTTATAAAAGCACTGGCACGGAGTGGTGCAGAGCTGAACTAACTGAGGAAGCTCCAGAGCAAATTTTTGCCTAGTGGAAGCATAAATAAGAACTTCCATTCACAAGGGAACCATGCCTGCTCTACAGCCCTTCACGGATGCCAGCACGCTCCCCTGCATGCCTGGACAGCTTTGGTAACCTTTGCACAAGAAGGGCAGGGCCTCATCCTACCCTCTTTGGATTGCATGGCATCCAAGAAGGAGTAAGTCCCTGCACTTAGGAGAGTGCAAAGACTGCATTTTTCCCTCAGCCAAAATGGAGGAGATGGGTGTCCTATATGTCCCATATCTGAACAGTAATAAGAATACTTAGCATTTATATAGCTCTTTACTTTTTCAAAGCATTATGCATTCACACCTAATTAAGCCTCAAAAAATTGGGCTCACAATGTGTTGTAAGTAATGAAGCACCCACTATATGAGACCTTGAAAATTAGACTGGATAGAGCACTGAACAGTACCTTGTTAGAAGAAATTCTGCCTTGGCAGAAGGCTGGGCTACTGTACCAAACAGTTCTTTTCCACCTCACTTACTATGCAAAACCACAGGTGTATATGGCACTAACTGTAGGGAGAGGGGTGTGTGTGTAAATATATACACATCTCCCTTGAGGCTGGCCCATAGAGAAGAATACCACAACATCATTTCTGCATAGAAAGGGTCAATTTTTGGCTGAAAAATTTAGGTTTTTTACTTTTTGCTGAAAAGTCAACATTTTCTATGGAAAAAACCTCCATATTCTGACCAGTTCTAACATATTAGACAGTCGGGTGGAGAGGGGGAAGTGCGCGTGCACACACAAGCATGTAAATAACTCTCCCATCCAGACCCTAAGAGTGTAAAACATTTAAGTCATCAGAAAGACAGAGAATACAAGGCACCAACAGTAAAACAGATATGTGGCATAATCCAAGATAAATGATTACACATCCAAAACAGCAGAAAAAGGCACATAAAGTTGCTTTTCAGAAACAAGCAGACTCCTCTCAAACTTTGTTACATTTATTAACTTGCAACATACTTCAGATGGAAATTTAAAAGACTCCTAACCTCCCTGCAGATTATAATAAGCTTCATTGATAGGGAAGATTATTATTTTTTTCTATGCTAGACCACAAAAGTGCATCTTTGCAATCAGCTGATGAAGCATCTGTGGAGTAGATAGGCTATTCACATGCAAAGGAAGAAAGTTATCTGTTGGACTATACACAGCAAAATGAATACATTAAAGCATCAGATCTATTGTAATTCTCATTTTCTTATCGTTTAATGGACTGGAGGGGGGGAAGATGGGACCTACATTCAAACAAGTATCATCCAAAGTTCAATATTCTAGTCAGTCTGTGGTTTAAGATCCTTATGAAACACATAAAGAGAAAGATGCTTGCACTCACTGTGTTTGGGCCAGCATAATTACTCTAAAGATAATTACTGGCAATTTTTCTCCTGCATTAATTCAGTTGATGAGAAGATAAACAACAAAACGTTGTCATCTCTCTTTCTAGTTTAACACATGCAAAACAATGGGCATGGAATTCAAATCTGATGGACAGAAATCATCTCTGGAAGAGGATCAGATGAGTGATCATATAAATCCTTTTTAAAATACATGTAATACGTATTTATTGTAGATTGACATTCAACATGACTGGAAAGCAACAAATGTTTTTATTGCTAGCTCCTGTATGCAGTTTAATACCACAGGGATTTCAGTTAGAGTTTATGTGCCTGCATGAAACACTACAGTTACTATTAATACTCCCTGACTTTGGTAGAGTCTCAACTGCCACTCAGCTCAGCCTTGATGACTGTAATAACCTTAGTCCCAGATTTGGACCTTAGCGTCCAAGATATGGGGGTTAGCATGAAAACCTCCAAGCTTAGTTACCAGCTTGGACCTGGTACTTGCTGCCACCACCCAAAAAATTAGAGTGTTTTGGGGCACTCTGGTCCCTCTGAAAAACCTTCCCTGGGGACCCCAAGACCCAAATCCCTTGAGTCTCACAACCAAGGGAAATAATCCTTTTTCTCTTCCCCCCTCCAGGTGCTCCTGGAGAGATACACAGACACAAGCTCTGTGAAACTACACAGAGGGACTCCCCCTCTCCGTTCCCAATCCTGGAAACAAAAGTACTTTCCTATTTCCCCAGAGGGAATGCAAAGTCAGGCTAGCAATCCAACACACAGATCTCCCCTTGACTTCTTCCTCCCACCAATTCCCTGGTGAGTACAGACTCAATTTCCCTGAAGTAAAGAAAAACTCCAACAGGTCTTAAAAGAAAGCTTTATATAAAAAGAAAGAAAAATACATACAAATGTTCTCTCTGTATTAGATGATACAACACAGGGTCAATTGCTTAAAAGAATATTGAATAAACAGCCTTATTCCAAAAGAATACAAATCAAAGCACTCCAGCACTTATATTCATGCAAATACCAAAGAAAAGAAACCATATAACTTACTAGCTGATCTCTTTGTCCTTACACTTAGAAACAGAAGACTAGAAAGTAGAACTACTTCTCCAAAGCTCAGAGAAAGCAGGCAGGCAGAAAACAAAGACTCAGACACACACTTCCCTCCACCCAAAGTTGAAAAAATCCGGTTTCCTGATTGGTCCTCTGGTCAGGTGCTTCAGGTGAAAGAGACATTAACCCTTAGCTATCTGTTTATGACACGCCCCCCAAATTGCAGACAGTGGGGAAGCTCACTGGCGGCGATTTCCTTCTAGAACTTGAAAATAAACAGATTAATACAACACATAGACCTTTACATATACTCCTAAGTATATAACTAACAGACTTCTACATTTTAAGAACACTTTTTAACTACTGAATTCTGGGAAACTCTCACGGGAGAGTGCATCAGCTACTTTGTTAGAAGCTCCTGTGATGTGTTGAATTTCAAAATCAAAATCTTGGAGAGCTAAACTCCAACGAAGAAGTTTCTTGTTGTTCCCCTTGGCAGTATGAAGCCACTTTAGTGCAGCATGGTCAGTTTGTAGTTGGAACCGCCGTCCCCAAACATATGGGCGTAGCTTTTCCAGGGCGTACACAATGGCATAGCATTCCTTCTCACTGACTGACCAGTGACTTTCCCTCTCAGACAGTTTCTTGCTGAGAAACACGACAGGATGGAAGTTGTGATCTGTTGCTTCCTGCATGAGCACTGCTCCTATACCACGCTCAGATGCATCTGTGGTTACTAGGAATGGCTTGTCAAAATCCGGGGCCCTGAGCACAGGGTCCGACATGAGCGTTGCCTTAAGTTGGGTAAAGGCCTTTTGACACTCATCAGTCCACTTAACTGCATTTGGCTGGGTCTTTTTGGTCAGGTCGGTCAGTGGGGCAGCGATTTGGCTGTAGTGTGGTACAAATCGCCTGTAGTATCCGGCCAAGCCTAAGAAGGATTGGACCTGCTTCTTGGACCGTGGGACAGGCCACTTTTGGATAGCATCTACCTTGGCCTGTAGGGGGTTTATGGTTCCTCGACCCACCTGGTGCCCCAGGTAAGTCACTCTGTTTTGGCCTATTTGACACTTTTTGGCCTTAACAGTTAGTCCTGCCTGCCTGATGCGCTCAAAGACCTTTTCCAGGTGTAGTAGGTGTTCGGGCCAGGAGTCTGAAAAATGGCCACATCATCGAGGTAGGCAACTGCAAATTCTCCCAGTCCAGCTAGTAGACCATCTACCAGCCTCTGGAAGGTGGCGGGTGCATTTCGAAGGCCGAAAGGAAGGACATTGAATTCATACACCCCCGCATGGGTGACGAATGCTGACCTCTCCTTGGCAGGTTCATTTAGCGGTACTTGCCAGTACCCCTTGGTTAAGTCTATTGTAGAGATGAACTGGGCACGTCCCAACTTTTCCAATAGCTCATCGGTACGTGGCATTGGATAGTTGTCCGGACGAGTTACAGCATTTAGCTTAACGGTAGTCCACGCAAAAGCGTATTTCCCCATCTGGTTTGGGTACCAGAACCACTGGAGATGCCCATGCACTGGTAGATGGGCGGATTATACCCATCTGTAGCATGTTCTGGATCTCCCGTTCTATAGCAGCTTGGGCATGAGGAGACACTCGGTAGGGTGGGGTTCTGATTGGGTGAGCATTACCTGTATCAATGGAGTGGTATGCCCCGTTCAGTCCGTCCTGGGGTGGCTGAGAACAATGGGGCGAAGCTAGTGCACAGCTCCTTGATTTGTTGCCGCTGCAGACGTTCCAGGGTGGTTGAGAGGTTCACCTCTTCCACGCCACTGTCTTTTTTCCCGTCGTAGTAGACACCGTCAGGCCACTCAGCATCATCTCCCTGGACTGTAAACTGACAAAACCTGTAAGTCTCTGGAATAGAAAGGCTTGAGAGAATTAACATGGTACACTTTAGGCTTTAGTGAGGAATTGGGAAATGCTATGAGGTAGTTTACAGCTCCCAGGCGCTCTTGGACCGTGAATGGCCCTTCCCATGATGCTTCCATCTTATGGGTCTGTTGCGCCTTCAAGACCATAACCTGGTCTCCTACCTTGAAGGAACGTTCTCTGGCATGTCTGTCATACCAGGCCTTTTGCTCTTCTTGAGCATCTTTTTAGGTTCTCTCTAGCAAGGGCTAAAGAGTGTCGGAGGGTGCTTTGTAGGTTGCTTACAAAGTCCAGAATGTTAGTTCCTGGAGAAGGCGTAAACCCCTCCCATTGCTGCTTCACCAACTGTAATGGCCCCTTAACCTCGTGACCATACACAAGTTCAAATGGTGAAAACCCTAAACTGGGATGTGGTACAGCCCTGTAGGCAAACAGCAACTGCTGCAACACTAGGTCCCAATTATTGGAGAATTCGTTGATGAATTTTCGTATCATGGCCCCCAAAGTTCCATTGAACCTTTCCACCAGGCCATTGGTTTGATGGTGGTATGGGGTGGCAACCAAGTGATTCACCCCATGAGTTTCCCACAGTTTTTCCATGGTCCCTGCCAGGAAATTAGACCCTGAATCTGTAAGGATGTCGGAGGGCCAACCTACCCTGGCAAAGATGTCTGTTAAGGCCAGGCACACAGTGTTAGCCCTGGTGTTGCCTAGAGCTACTGCTTCCGGCCATCGGGTAGCAAAGTCCACTAAAGTCAGTACGTACTGCTTTCCTCTGGGCGTCTTTTTTGGGAAAGGGCCCAGAATATCCACAGCTACTCGCTGAAATGGGACCTCAATTATGGGGAGTGGCTGGAGAGGGGCCTTGACCTGGTCTTGAGGCTTTCCCACTCTTTGGCATACCTCACAAGACCGGACATACTTGACAACATCCTTGCCCATCCCCTCCCAGTGGAAGGACTTCCCCAACCGGTCCTTGGTTCTGTTCACCCCAGCATGGCCACTGGGATGATCATGGGCTAAGCTTAAGAGCTTCTCCCGGTACTTAGTTGGAACCACCAACTGTTTTTGCGGCTGCCATTCTTCCCGGTGTCCACCAGAAAGAATTTCCTTGTATAAAAGTCCTTGGTCTATAACAAACCGGGATCGATTAGAAGAGCTGAGAGGCAGTGGGGTGCTCCGTGCCGCCGCCCAAGCTTTCTGAAGGCTGTCATCTGCTTCCTGCTCAGTCTGGAACTGTTCCCTTGAGGCTGGGGTCACCAGTTCTTCCTCAGACTGTGGACTTGGGCTTGGTCCCTCTGGAAGCGATGTAGGTGATGGGGTTGTTTCCGTTGCTGGTGAACCGCTCTCCGCTGGTGCACCTGAGGGTATTTCAGGCTCTGGCTGAGCCTTTTGGGTATGGCTGTCTGTTGCTTCTGCCAGTTTTGGCTCGCTGGCGCCCTCTGGCGTTGAGTTTGAAGATGTAGTTGCACTTGCTGGTGCTGGTTGCTGTTCCAGTTCCGGGCCTGGGACTGGAGATGCTGTGGCTGTTTCAGTGGTAGGCATGGAATCCGGGTCCACTACCTCTGTCTGGGTCTCTGGTAACACAGACGGGGCCTCTGTGGACGGCTCAGGAACAGGAATGGGTCTGGAAGCTTGCCTGGTTTGGCTACGTGTAACCATTCCCACTCTCTTGGCCTGCTTCACCTGGTTGGCCAAGTCTTCCCCCAGTAGCATGGGGATAGGATAATTGTCATAGACTGCAAAAGTCCACATTCCTGACCAGCCTTTGTACTGGACAGGCAGTTGAGCTGTAGGCAAGTCTACAGCTTGTGACATGAAGGGGTAAATTGTAACTTTGGCCTTTGGGTTGATGAATTTGGGGTCAACGAAGGATTGGTGGATAGCTGACACTTGTGCCCCCGTGTCTCTCCACGCAGTAACCTTCTTTCCGCCCACTCTCAAATTTTCCCTTCGCTCCAAGGGTATTTGAGAGGCATCCGGGCCTGGGGATCTTTGGTGTGATGGTGGTGTAATGAATTGCACTCGCATGGTGTTCTTGGGACACTTGGCCTTGATATGTCCCAGTTCATTACACTTAAAGCATCTTCCATCTGATGGGTCACTGGGCCGAGGTGAGTTACTGGAGACTGGTGAGGTTGAAGGGTAGGGTATCTGTGGCTTTACTTGGGTGGTATGTGGGGTCTTTGGCTGTCCTCGGTTGTAGGGTTTATGGTCTGTGTGCCCCCTGGGGTAATCGTTCCCCTTGACAGTAGCTTCTTGCTTTCTGCCAGTTCCATCCATTTGGCTCCAATCTCCCCCGCCTCAGCGATATTCTTGGGGTTTCCATCTTGTATGTACCGTGTGATGTCTTCAGGAACACCATCCAAGAACTGCTCCATTTGTATGAGGAGGTTCAGTTCTTCCAAGGTTTGAATGTTGTTTCCTGTTAGCCAGGCCTCATAGTTTTTTGCAATGTAGTAGGCGTGTTTGGAAAATGACACCTCTGGTTTCCACTTTTGGGTTCTGAAGCGCCGACGGGCATGATCTGGGGTTATCCCCATCCTGTATCTGGCCTTGGTTTGAAAAAGTTTATAGTCATTCATTTGCTGCTTAGGCATTTCAGCTGCCACCTCTGCTAAAGGTCCACTGAGGTGTGGCCTTAATTCTACCATGTACTGGTCTTCGGGGATGCTGTACCCAAGACAGGCTCTTTCAAAGTTTTCCAAGAAGGCCTCGGTGTCATCACCTGCCTTGTAGGTGGGAAATTTCCTGTGCTGTGGAGCAATAATGGGCGCCGGGTTGTTAGGGTTGGCTGGCACATGCAGCCCAGCTTTTGCCAACTCCAGTTCATGTTTTCTCTGTTTTTCCTTCTCTTCATTCTCTTTTTGTTGTTTTTCCATTTCTTTTTGTTGTTTTTCCATTTCTTTTTGGTGCTTTTCCATTTCTCGGCGGTGGGCCACCTCTTCTTCTTCTAGTTTTCTTTTGTGTGCTGCCTCTTGGGCTGCCTGTTCTCTTTGGAAGGCTGCCTCTTTGATCTGTTCTTCTCTTTCTTTCATCTCCATCTCTTTTTGTTTTATTTCCAGTTGTCGCCTGTGTTCAGCTTCTTTGATTTGCTCTTCGGCCTCAATTTTTGCCTTAGAAGTCATGATTCCTGTTTTCTTGTGTTGGGGTGCCCTCCGGTGTTTATCTTCTGCACTGCAGGTTCTCTGTTGCCTCCTGAAGTCTGCCTAGCAACAGTGCCTTTAGCTAATTTTCCTTTTCTCTCTCTAGCTAATGTTCAATGAAGGGAAACCAGAAAAACCACTTTATTTGCATGCCTATAAGTGCTGGTACTTGCCTCCTAATGGGAGGGCTATTGCATGACAAAAGACCCTTAACATGCAAGCCACAAACTGCGAGAGAGAGCAGAAAAAAAAATTCTCTCTGGTTCCCTTTAAAACCAACTGTTTCTCTCTGCTAAAAAGCCCTTAGCAGAGAAAAGAAAAATATAATATTCCTACTGGCTTCTGGATTCTGTCCAGATCCCACCCACTGCCACTCATGACATAACCTTAGTCCCAGATTTGGACCTTAGCGTCCAAGATATGGGGGTTAGCATGGAAACCTCCAAGCTTAGTTACCAGCTTGGACCTGGTACTTGCTGCCACCACCCAAAAAATTAGAGTGTTTTGGGGCACTCTGGTCCCTCTGAAAAACCTTCCCTGGGGACCCCAAGACCCAAATCCCTTGAGTCTCACAACCAAGGGAAATAATCCTTTTTCTCTTCCCCCCTCCAGGTGCTCCTGGAGAGATACACAGACACAAGCTCTGTGAAACTACACAGAGGGACTCCCCCTCTCCGTTCCCAATCCTGGAAACAAAAGTACTTTCCTATTTCCCCAGAGGGAATGCAAAGTCAGGCTAGCAATCCAACACACAGATCTCCCCTTGACTTCTTCCTCCCACCAATTCCCTGGTGAGTACAGACTCAATTTCCCTGAAGTAAAGAAAAACTCCAACAGGTCTTAAAAGAAAGCTTTATATAAAAAGAAAGAAAAATACATACAAATGTTCTCTCTGTATTAGATGATACAACACAGGGTCAATTGCTTAAAAGAATATTGAATAAACAGCCTTATTCCAAAAGAATACAAATCAAAGCACTCCAGCACTTATATTCATGCAAATACCAAAGAAAAGAAACCATATAACTTACTAGCTGATCTCTTTGTCCTTACACTTAGAAACAGAAGACTAGAAAGTAGAACTACTTCTCCAAAGCTCAGAGAAAGCAGGCAGGCAGAAAACAAAGACTCAGACACACACTTCCCTCCACCCAAAGTTGAAAAAATCCGGTTTCCTGATTGGTCCTCTGGTCAGGTGCTTCAGGTGAAAGAGACATTAACCCTTAGCTATCTGTTTATGACAATGACTTTTAGGAAGCGGATGGTGGGAGTGGGGAAGAGGGGAGGGCAAGGATGTCCTCTAGGAGTATCTGACATTTACCTTCTCCCAGAAGTAAGTTTTTCATTGGCTACTGATCCAGCTTTCACAGCTGTTTCTTGTTGCCTATGGACATAAACTTAGCATGGGTAAAAATCTGAACATTCCTGGTTTTGGGGTGTATTTGTTTTGGTGGGGGGTTGTTTTGTTTTATTTGTGTTTTTGTGAAGGGAAGAGAAGAAGGAAAATTATTTGGATTCCGGAACCCAGAACTGTAACAATCCTTGCAATTTTGAGTATTATGAGGAACCACCACATCCACCAAGGCCCCACCTGGACAGATCCACTATCCACATAGCCCAGTACACACAGTGGTGGCACTGGGAGAGGGCACTGGTAGTAGTCAGCTTTGACAGTCTGCAAAAGTGAGGATCCCATTGATTTAAATGAGAGTTCTGGGAGGTCACATGGAAGTGTCTAGTTTATAGATATTGTTAGAACAAGGGGACATTTCTTTAGAAAAAGTCAGTTTTCTTCTTTTCATTTTGAATTGGTGTTTCATGAACAAGTAGAACGTAGCAACTAGCAAGACTCTCCAAAGAACCCTTCTGAAAAATGTAGAAACATGATAGAGGGAACGGGAAATCTCCTCTAATCGAGTAAAGGGCCTGTACCAATAACCTTTGAGAATGACAAAAAAGCTTCCACTGATTTCAGTGAGCAATGAATAAGACTTATTGGATCCAAGCATGTATTCTCAAACACTGAAGAATGCCAGAGGGCATGACCACTCTAGCCTCATATCGCTAAATGGTAGGAAGGCCTTTGTTAGTTTTAGGTGAGAGACATGGTCCTAGTATGGAGAGAGTTGAGAATCCCTGGGCTAGAGAATTCAAGTCTACAGTTTCTTTCCCACTTTCATTACAGGATTTAACAGTGCTTTGCAAACATTAAGTAATTAAGCCTTACAGCACCCTGAAAGGTAGATTTTATTATCCCCAATTTGTAGATGAGAAAAAAATGGCAAAGACAAGTTAAGTGTCTTGCTCAAACTAACACTAGTCAGAGAAAGTTGTAGTCACTCACTTTTACCACTAGATTAGACTTCTTCCCAAATAACAATACTTTATTTTGCTCTGGTGGGGACCAGATTAGGGTAGTGTCCATGCACCTGATGCGTGACATTAAGAATAACTATTGGGGAGTGAAATATTGGCTTTATAAAGTTATATATGTTTCAAAAGCTCTTTGCATCATATCTACAAGCAGAAGTGTATCCAAGCCACCTTGCTATAGAGAAAGGAACCATCAATGGTTATCATCTCCTGTGAACCGTGTTAAGAGAAAACAGTCTGAAAAAACAAACACTTCCTTCATTGCATAATGGATAACATGTGGTCACAGGCCAAGAGAAAGTCAACAATTTCTCTCAGATTTATCAAATGAATAACATCCAGGTTTAACAAAAGGAGCAGTCAAGAGAAACAGGAAGTAGTTCAAATAACAAGCTAAAGGCAAATATGAAAATGTCAGAAGATTTGAGTTTCATGGTGAATGCAGAAATCATGTTCTGAAATATGATCTAGATTTATCTAATTGGTCACCAACCTGGAATAAGATTTTTGGAGAAGAATATGGCTGATGGTACATTTAGAAATGTAACATTTAACAGTGTGCACACTTAATCATGAGCCTGTCTCTTTCTTTCCCTTTAATCTCTTACTGTGGATATCAGGGCCGGCTCTGGCATTTTTGCCACCCCAAGCAAAAAAACACCTGTGGGTGGGCCGAAGCAGTGAAGGCGGGGGGACAAACAAACCTGCAAGCCAGCCAGAGCAGCAAAGGGCGGGGGGAACAAACAAACCTGTGGGCCGGCCAGAGCAGTGAAGTGGGGGGGACGAACAAACCTGTGGGCTGGACGGAGCAGTGAAGTCGGGGGGGATGAACAAACCTGTGGGCCGGCCGGAGCAGCGAGGTGGGGACAAACAAACTTGCAGGCCGGACGGAGTAGTGAAGGGTGGGGGATGAACAAACCTGTGGGCCGGCTGGAGCAGTGAAATGGGGGGGGGACAAACAAATGTGCAGGGCGGATGGAGCGTGGGTGCAGGGGGACTCTCGGCCTTGCAGATGTGCCCCGGGCAGTGGGGGGTGGGGAGAGAAAAGGAGGGCATCCAGGGCTTCCTTCAGCGGGGCACTCACCACACTGCCTGCCAGGAGGGCTCTGTGCCGCTCGGGTCGGTTGGCAGGGAAGGACGTGGGCTGCCCTGCCTTGCTTGCTACAGACCTGGCACCACTCCCAGCAGGGCGCTCCTCTCCTCTGCACTGCTGCCCCCTACAGGGCGGCCAGAGCAGCGAACCAAAAAGAAAAAAGAAAAAAACCTGCGGGGGCGGCTGAAGCAGCAAATGCAGCCCCTTGGAATCTGTCGCCCCAAGCACGAGCTTGCTCGGTTGGTGCCTGGAGCCGGCCCTGGTGGATATCTAATAATGGTCCAGACTTTAAGCAGGCTGAATATCTAAGTTTCATACTTAGCTGCCACAACACAGACCATTCCCACTCTTAGAGAAGTAAAACTGACATTGGGTCCAGATTTTCAAGCACTGACTGCTGTTTTTGCACCCATAATTACTTACAGATGCACGTTAGATCATCTAGACACATAAGCACAATGCAGCCACGTTACTTAATGACTTGTAAATTCTTTGGGCGAAGAAGGTACAGGAGAGCATATCTCGGACTATCTGAACATTTTGCATCTCAGATTCAGCTTTCAGACTGAACATCTGCTGCATGACAGCTGAATAACATGAAGGAGTTCTCACAAACTTCTTCCCAATACACTATTTCCCAGATGGGTGCCAGTTTCAAAATATTATTGTTCCAAGTCCATTCTATACCTTAGGTTTAACTTTTCCAATCCTTACTTCTCAGAATCCTCTATGCTTTTATTGTGCTGAATCTCATCTCTTGGTCAAATGTTCTCAATAAAGCCACAGGAAATGTCAAAACCCCATAATTCCACTGGAAAACTATGGGAGATGTAGGTTGTCAACACCTCTGAAAAAATATTAGGCTCTGTCTATGCTTTTGCTTGAAATCCAGCTTATGCTAAGAAGCAGCTATTTTTACCAGAGAATTAATTTTAAAAAATATAGGTGCCTTGGAGTCTTTCAAGAAGCCTAAAATTAACTCTAAATCTCACACAAAGACAATGTAGCCAGAATTACCCTGGAAAGTAACTGAGGGCATGTGGATACAAAATATCAGACTGCGCTATGGAATGTCACCTTTATGAGACTAGCACAGGGATTAGAAGGATGTCATACATGCATTTTTAATCTGAAGTTACAATTAGTTTTAACAGTTCAGTTGTGAGGAGAAATGGGTCTGAAGAGCTGATTCCTGAACTTCTTTCCCCTACACGGATTGATACTGGTATAAATGCTGAATTTGGTAATGAGCCCTCATTCTGTGTCCTTGGGATTAGTTTGGGAGAGGATAGGTAATATACCCCATCCCAGTTAAAATGGCAAGGACAAGGACCCTGAGAAATTAAATCTCAATTATCTGCTATTCCTAAATGCTTCCTGTTACAACAATTTGCAAGTTGACATCCTTAATTAACTTCTTTACCAATATTTTCCAGATGTTAGGAGTTTTGCTAGCCACTGCCCAAGACAGATGTTTTCCATATTTAATCATATGGCTCAGGCAACCTCTGAGAATCATGAACAGACCTATAGGCTATGAAACCTTAGCTGATCCAAGCAAATGATACACGATTCAATGCAGTATATCACGTACATATCTTCAGAAAATTATGTTCTACTATGAAATCATGTACATATGTATGAATATGACTGTGGAAGTGAATAACTTATTAGCTGGTACAGTTAAAGAAGCAAAGGCTTAAGAGCTCAACCCTGCTCCACTGCAGTCAATGACATTCACATTCCTCGGTCCACGCCACTTCCCGCAGGCCCATTGGCCTGGAATGATGAACCACAGCCAGTGGGAGCTGCAACTGGCTGAACCTGTGGACACTGCAAGTAAACAAACCATCCTGGCCCGCCAGCGGATTTCCCTGATGGGGGAAAGGTTGCCAAAGGTTGCCAATACCTGTTTTAGATTCTACACTGCATTATGCAGCCTAACCAACCATCCAACCATCCATATCTAGACTTCCTAGCAATCTCTCAAATGTGGCCTCTCTAGCCATTTGTTCATCGTGCAATGTGGGAAAACTTGACTATCAAGAGGAAAAAGAACATTGTCCTGTGGGATTGTGGGATACGTTTAGTGGACTCCCAGAGCACAAGTCCAGTGGGGCTGTGTCTACACTGCTAAACAATAGGGCTTGACCCCGGGTCCCAGCTTAACTTGAGGTTCAGACCTCTCACTCTGTGCGGTTGTGCAACCCTGGGTTAGAGCAATTTGTGTGTAGACAGAAGGGGAGTTAGGTCTGAATCTGAGTGTGAACCCTAGGCTTACATTGCAGTGTAGACATACAGGGATGAATTTGTTAACATCATATTTCCTGTTAGTGCACTGGACATTTAGGGAAAAAATTCTGCTCTTGTTTCTTTGTGCTGCATGTTGGTGAGCAGAGTAGAAGTTTTGAAGCAATCCAGAGAGTCCAGAGATTTTATCTTCTTCTTTTAGTAAATGTAATTTTTATGAGAAAACCCCGGACTGCTTCTGATTTTACACCACTTTTAATCTACTGTAATTCCATTGACTTTCGCGACTCTATCCATGAATCTAGCACATTCCAGTGTAAGTAAGAACAGAACTCAGTACAAAGACTTCCAAGTAAAAAAGAATCTGCTGGAGTTGACAAAGAGCACTCACAGGCAGGATTTCCAACTTTATACAACCAACGTTATGCCCAGATGGCAAATCAAATGAATCAAAATATTCAAGCAAATATTTTACAGAACTATCTGGATTGGTGACAAACATCAGAATGTTAGTAACATACAGCTAAAATTTATACTGCTCCTGCTTGTAAGAGACCCCAGGACTCTCTTGCTTAGATTATATGGGGATAAAAATTCCAAAGCCAAAATGAATAGCAATGGAATTAAGGGACATCCATTCCCCATATCTTGCTAACAGAAATGTGTATGCTGCCTTCCTCACCCATCATTCAAATTGCATCAGAACCTTCTTTGAAACACTCTGTTGATCTCCCTTGGCCCACCATATCAAGGTTAGACCCATCACATTTAAGGCCCATACAATTTATGTATCAGATCTTGTAGTGTTCCTCCCTTCTTCTTTGTCCCTTTTTCACATAACTCAACCTAATCACCTTTTTCCCAGTCTCATCTTTGTGCTTTCTTCAATAGTGCCTCCCTTATGTAAGTGTAAACTATACATACTAGTCAAATCTGTCTTAGCGCCCCTCTAGTCTACATAAAGAATAAGAGATAGCAACTGTTACTAACTAATGGAGTTATAACTTTAGTTCATGTGTCAGAAGCGCTTGGCTTTTAGTACAGAAGGGTCAGAGTTCAATCTTCTCTAACGACCCCTACTGGAGGGTCATTATCTGTCTAACCCAAGTGTACCAGTTCCACATTATTTACTCATTCAAATCACTTTTAAAGGCTTATTCCTCCCACAAACTCCACAAAAAGTAATGGTAGGTACATTAAAAGGTAAATATATTCTAAGTTATCCCTCTGGATGACCCAGTGCAACTTCTTACCTCTGTTTTATAATTCATAGGACTTTTGGAGCAAGAACTGTCCGCGTGTATCTTACACAGCACGAAGCACAAAGCTAGTGTTTAACAGCTAACAATAGTAAGAAAAGTATAAATGACCCAAAACTATGCTGATGAATTTATGGCACCGTTTATTTTCATATATTTATGATTATTATTATTATTTTCATTCATGCAGGATGACGTAGCTTTGCACTTTATTTCATGAAAAAAAATCAAAATTTTAAACTTCAGTTTTTTTTGCTATTGATTTCAATTTGTTTGTTATAAATGTTACTTCTGTGGAATTCTACTAAACCAACAAAAATAATGAAAGTAAAAGTACAGCAAAAATATTAACGTGTTTGGTATGAATTATGCAATAGAAATTATTTAAATAAAGAATGGACCAACACAGCACCCTTTAGCACACTCCTTCCACTCAGTCAAAATGGAATCTTATTAAATTACAGCCTAGAAAGATGAAGATTTTAAGCTAATAGGACTGCAAAAGTTCCTGCTGAGTTTGATGCAATATCTTAAATTGGCATTTGAAGACAGTGAAACACAGATGCACAAAGAACTGTTTGTCTTACTTAAAAAAAAATCTCCCATAGGAATCTAAGGAAATAAAACTTAGAGTGGAACTATTAAAAACTTATAGACTTCGTTTTTCAAAGCTTCTTTTTCTCTATTGAAGCTGCTAGCAGCTAATAAAAGGTGTAAAAAATAACTGGCCTCATCCATCACTAAAAGACTGGTGCATTTTGAAGACATTGTCATTTTCCAAACAAAGAATTAACTCCACCTCATCTTGGTAAAAAAGATTAATAAAACCTGCAGGCTAATTATATGCAAATTGCCTCTGAGGTAGCATGCCTGATTTTCAATCTTTTATCAGATCCCCTGTTTTACACATATCTAGAGAACAGGGTCTTCCCCTACTCCTCTTTCTTTTGATTAAATACATGTTTTTCTTGTACATGTTGACAGTCAGATTTTTATTCCCCCGCATATCTCTGAAACGCTTCCAAACCTACAGAAATAATGGAAGTAAAAGTACAGCAAAAATGTTAAAGTTTTTGGTATGAATTATGCAATAGAAATTATTTAAATAAAGAATAAATTTCCAGGGCAAATTTGCTCATCTGCAAGGAATGATGCAGTGATTGCTCTAGTATGGGATATGCTGTCCAACTTTCTTAATAAATCACTATAATTGACGAAGCAACCTTCATTCCTGAGACTGAGACAAGGTGTGTTAAACATAATTACAGCTACTTAGTAAAACAAGTTACAAAAAGTAATGTTAAGCAGCTTCACAAAATAACTGATACAGTAACAGATTAAGGATCTTTGAAGAGGGAACAAAGGTTTTGAACAAAAGTTGGCCTGAAACCCCAGATCAGTAACAGAAGCTATCTATAGATTTAGTTATTATAAATAAATACATTTTAAATCAAAGTATTCTGAAACACTATTTTCTCCCTTCTGAGACCTGTGTTGTTATTTCCCCTGTGAATAGATACCATTGGTGGCCACACAAGCATCTAACTGCAGCCTCAGGAATGCATTGTAATAGTTTCCCACCTAAGATGGAGGCATTGGTGAAATATATCAGTTACGCTGGCCCAAGACATAACTCTCAGGGGCAGAGACTGCATTTTGAGATGTAGGATCCCAGATGTGGAACACCTTACCAGCTTCTTCATTATTCCTTCATTTACTTTTAACTTGGGATAAGGCAAACTAAGAACTATCTTTCTGAACTCGCCATCCTGCCCTCCAAACAGTGAAGGACTTAGATCCGAACCATCTTTCTTTTGGGGGTTTGTAAAACAAAATGATCCAAACCCTCCCTGATTTTGTTCATCTCTCCCCCAAGTTGCTGAGTTCCTACATCTACCCCTGTATCATAGACTCTGCAGTCAATTACGCATTGTAACACTAGTGCCTTTTGAAGTATATTTTTTAAAATAGCAGGATGCCACAATATAGATCACTTTACATATACATGTTTTCAGCCATGGGACCTCATCAGAACCTATGAACTAAGCAAGGTCAGGTACATTCAGTAGTTATATGGGAATCCTCACCATGATATGCAGTTGCTGTAAGAGATGTTGTTAGCTACTGAGAGTAGTGCACTTTTTCCTCTGACTCTGTATTGAAGTGCCTCAGCACAGTAAAGTTGCAGTGCTGTTGGTGTTAGAAATCACTGTGCTATCTGTCAGATGCTGCTTTTAAGTGAGACCCTGGCAGCTCATGACAAATATTTCATGTTACATGTGTATGAGTGGGGTCATACCTAGAGTCTGATAACAGACATGACCATTTATAATTAACAAATAAACAGAGATCTCATGGGTCTTTGCAGTAGCAACCTGTTGGGCAAATTCTCAGAGTAAAAATATTCTATCTACTTAAATTTCTCTTGTTTCAATGGGATATGATATTCTATTTGGTAAAACAGTAGCCATGCTCCAAACTAGATGACTTAACTTGAGTGCTGGCTGGAGGGTGATATTTGTGTATATCTGTTTCTGTTTGTCTATGTTCACATGCAAGTACAAGTGTATAATTTGGTAAACATTTTGGGAGCCTTGAGTATGGGAGGTGCTATGAAAACCAGCACATTGTTATGCTGAAAGATATTGGTGACTGCATGAATCACATGTTGGAGATCAGGTGTGAACACACCCTTCAATTAACACAAATATCAGGATGAGTTAATTAGGACTTCCTCCCATTTCATCCTTCCCCAGCTCAAGATAAAGGAGAATTGTGAACTCACTCGGGAATTTAGAATGAGTGGGCAAATGGGTTCCAGTGAGTACTGTGACCAGGTGTGTGTGAACATACAGGATACTGATGTCTGGTCTACACTAGGATTTTACGTGGGTATAGTTACATCTGTCAGGAGTGTGAAAAATTCACAGCCCTGAGAGAGACACCTATTCTGACCTATCCTCCTGTGTAGACAGCACTAGGTCAACGGAAGAATTATTCTGTTGACCTAGCTACTACCTCCCTCTTGGGGAGATGGATTACCTATGCCAATGGGAGAAAGAATATACACTGAAGTGCTACAGCGGCACAGCTGTTTTAAATGTAGACAAGCCCTCCGAGTGATAGACTGTCATAAACAGATAGTTAAGGGTTAATGTCTCTTTTACCTGTAAAGGGTTAACAAACAGTGACCTGCAACACCTGACCAGAGGACCAATCAGGAAAAAGATACTTTCAAATCTCGGTGGAGGGAAGCCTTTGTTTGTGTTTGGGTTTTGTTTTGTTCTCTCTGGGCTCTGAGAGTGACCACACGTACCTACAGGCTCTCTAATCTTCTATTCCAATGTTGTAAGTATAAAGGTAGAAAGGCGGTACAGTCTTTTTATTTGTTTTCCTTTATGTGCAAATGTGTATTTGGCTGGAGGTATTTTAAATTGTATTTCTATTGGAGGAGGCTATTTCTCCAATTTCTTAAGCTGACAGACCCTGTAACTTTTTACCATCTAAATTGCAGAGATAGACCTTTTACTTCTTTCTTTCTTTTTATTAAAAGTTTTGCTTTTAAGACCTGTCTGATTTTTTTCCCTTGTTGAGGCTCAAGGGAAATGAGCCTGTACTTAACAGACTCGGAGGGAGAAGGGAGGGGAAGGGTAGAATCCCTTTGTTTTAGATTCACGGAGCGTGAATCTGTCTCTCTCTCCAGGAGATCTAATTTCTCTGTGTTGTGATTCAAGGGGTTTGGATCACAGTAATCTTCCAGGGTAACTCAGGGAGGGGAAGGCTGACAAAGGCAACGGTGAGGAAAGGGGTTTACTTTCCTTGTGTTAAGATCCAGGGGGTCTGGGTCTTGGGGGTCCCCAGTGAAGGTTTTGGGGGGACCAGAGTGTATCAGGCACTCGAATTCCTGATTGGTGGCAGCTTATCAGATCTAAGCAGGTAA
Organism: Gopherus flavomarginatus; assembly: GCF_025201925.1. NCBI lineage: Eukaryota > Metazoa > Chordata > Testudines > Testudinidae > Gopherus > Gopherus flavomarginatus. Next base: position 19,537,210 of record NC_066623.1, read on the forward strand.
TTAAGCTTAGGGGAATTCATGCTAGTACCCATATTTTGGACGCTAAGGTTCAGAATTGGGAAAGATACTATGACATAGACACAGCCTTAAGGAGCAGCTGAAAGTGTGTAGCTAACCTTGGAAGAAACCAGGGGAGAGATTTTTTGCATCAGGGTGCATGCACAAAAGAGAACTCTTAGTACTGTGAGCAAAATAAACTGTTTGCTGCTATTTGATTCCCTTTGTGTTCAGAGACACAGGACAGTACATTATTTGAAAATAAACAACAGCATCAGAGAAATACCTACATCACCCAATTTCTCCCAACTGGAACATGCACAGGCCCCAAACTTTTGACTAGTGGCTCAAGTCTAAGAAGGGACAACAATATTAGTACATTTTTAAAGTCCTACTGATGCCATCTACTGCTCTTTACAGTGAACTTCATCTACAATGACACTGAAGTACATATTTGGAAGAACGGAGGCTTCCTCATTTGCGGGAACAATTTGAACCCCCTAAATTTGCACCTGCCTTTTGTACCCACAGAAAGAATTGCAGCGCAAAGCTGAGTACTGTATGTAGGCTTCTCACTGCCTGACTTGTAACCTGCAATTTAGCACTTTTAGGAACACATGCTCAGATTTTACTTGCAGCTTTACAAAAAGGCAGGTGCAAACTATGCCTGCAAAAAGAAGGATTGACCTTGAAAATCACCCTTAAAATAGACCCTTCGGGACTGCTGCTTTTCTCCCAAGACTTTAGTGTGCTTACTGTACTTCATTTCATTTTAGCCCCAGTCAGAAAAAACAAAAAACCCATCAGTACTGAAGGATCAATACTTACGCAGATGGCACTGCTGCCACAGTGACAAGCACTTCCCTGAGTACAGCTTTGGTCATTGTAATATTTATCTGTTTGGGAGGGAGGTTGGGAAAGGAGTGACTGACTAACAAAATTAGACCGAGTCAGATGCTATGCAATGTGTGCAGAAGGCATAGTCCAGGGGAATGCAGGGACAAAGGTGGTTTTAAGCCGCAGGGGAAAATATTTGAGAACAAGACACGGACATTTACAGAACTAATTTATAGTATTTGATTTTGGGCTCTGAGGGGACCAGAATGGCCCCCGCCATTATTAAGGCAGCTGGAAGAACTGCTCCAATGGTATTCGCCCCAGTGCGGCCTAGGACTTGTGGCATAAGCCAGAAAGGCCACAGTAGCATTCACCAATTATCCTCCTACCCCTAGTGCCATCCCAACATATTCCCTAGAGGCTTGCAGGGAGGTCAGTGTAGGCCTACCTATGGTAACTCAGCACAATATCTGTGCTGGATGAATTCTCACCTTTCAGACTGTTTAGCACATCTGTTCATCACTGGAAGGGGGCATTTATAGTTTAGAAAGAAAAGAATGAAGAGTTCAGTGGCTGATTGCTTTTGCAATTTAAATCCCATCTATTCTTCTTTGACACAGATTAGGTGCTAAACACAGCCCTAAGTGAATCCATATTTGAGAGAAAAGAACAGAAAGACTTCTGGGAACAGACCAAAATTATTTCACCCTTATTCCTATTAAAGCTATAGCCCATCTTCAGGTGCTTGCCTTCTGTTAGGTAGAATATGTAGTGGAAATCTTCCCTACAGACATGAACATTCCTGTTTGCTTTCAGTATTCATAACCTCTCTTGTATTGCTATGAGCTTCCCACAAAGTCAGTCCAGGAAATCCAGTTTTCCGAGCCTAGATATATGCTATAGGCCTCATCCAAAGACATGGATGTTAGTGAGGCCTTAAGCACATGGAGAAGGGGATGGTGAAGCTCCTTCTTACATTCAACAGCATGAATCCTCCAGGTGTGCGGTGCTAATGGGCTCTTGGCTGGAAGACTGGTTAGGGCCCTCACACTAGCTGTCAGGAGTTAGATCTGGAAGGAAGATCCCGAGGTCTCTTACTGAGGATGTGGAGTGTCCCCAGATTCTGGGAGGTTTATGTTTTGATGACAGAAAACTCCCTCTGCCTACACTGCAGAATGAAAGAGTCCCCAGCTGAACTTTAATGGCAGGAAAGAATAATGAGAGATGCTTAGGTGACTAACATAATTTTGCTGTAGACCCTGTTCAGTATGAAACAGGAGATACAGAGGGGTTGTGTAGCAGCTGGAGCACCCCAACGCAGCCAGAATTCCTGAGAGGCAACCACACAGCACCTATCACCTACATGTCCAGGAACAGAACTATAACCCTGCCCTTTGCTTGTCTCTCCCCTTACCTAGCACCCTAAGGAACAGGGACCATGTTCTCAGACAGGAGTCTGAATATCCCCATCCCTGAATGTGTGTGCAAGGGAATGGTGGGGATACTATGTACCCTTCTGTTGTGCACACCCTCCAAGAGGCAGGAAAGAATCAGGCTCTTATACCTGTGGGTCTGATACTATAAATTAGTTCTGTAAATGTCTGTCTCATATTTAAATACCTTGCCTCTTATGGGGCTCACCAAACACTGCTTTAGAGCAACATCTTTAAAATGAACAAGGGAACTTAAAGGATAATTGACTAAATTTGTTTCATTGACAAAGCTACCCTCACCCCTTCTCCCACTGAGCTGCCTCAGGTGGGCTGAATTATGGTGGGAACATATTAACCTAAAAATAACACATTAGATAATTGAGCTGCCGTAAATTAATCCCAGAGCAAAACATTCAGTCCCTGAACCAATAGCCTTTAAACTAAATTCTAGTGTGTTGTTAATGACAACTCTGCAACTGAAACACCCTCTAGTGGCCAACAGTCTAGTAGCATACTTTTTGCTAGCCTACAAACATCTCTTTCTGTCCTGGGCTTTTGTTCTGTTCCAGTGTAAACATTCATTGTGTGCCGTCATAACATTGGTTCTGTTGCCTGCCTTGGTTTGTTATACTCCTCTGTAGCGATTTGTTAGTGGAAATCCTGGCTAACCTTCCCTTCCACTAAAACTTGGCGCTATTGGTCCAAACTTTTTGCAATTATTGGGCAGGCAAATCAGTTATATCAATAACTTATAAGTGCAAGTTTTACTCCCAAAAACTGCAGGATTGCACCCTATACAAATCCTGAGCTGTCTTTCACTGCCATTCAAAAACAGGGAACCAAACTTTGCCCTCAGAGAAGTATGTCTTGGCTATTCCAGTCAAACAATGAAATCCATTTGACTGCCCAAATATTGTCTTCATCTTGGTCACATTTTAATTTTTCTGATCTACTCAGAAGCCATTTTAATTTCTGTTTAAGGTATGTCCCAGTGCAGAGTCAGATGCTAACTTCCCAGCTAGCCTATTTAAATACAAACAATCCAACCTCACATGTAAACTTTTCACCCCCTTGTGAGTTGTGCCATCTCTAATGCAAACTAAGCTAATTGTTCCAAAATATACAGGTGCCTTCAAGTATCAGGTTGTTCATTGGTCAATAATAAGCATGCTTAATCTGTCCCCAAGTTGGAGCTTCTCTCAAACCGAAGATCTAAAGTGCCTCCCATGAAAGAAAATGCATCTGTGTGCCTACCCTACTCTCATATCCATGTCTTCACCTTCCTCCTGGGGATGGTTGTTCTTTGCATGTAGACAATGTGCATACATGACCCCTTATGGAAGAGATCCATAGAGTAACCTAGAAGTTATTCTAAAAGCATACTGGAGTTAATCAAATCCCTCTAAAACAGTAAGAGACAATCTATTTGGAGATGAGGGGACCCTTTTCTGGGAAAGAGATCAGCTGATTCCCAGAAAGCCAGCACCTAGTAAGACTTCCTTCAAAAAGGCCCTTTTTGCTGCTCACTCAAAAGACCTGGCTCACAATCCAAAAAACAACTCCCAGGACAAAGCCAATACTGCCTGCCTGCCCTTTACAGAGGCACCCAGTTAGCCTCTTTATATCTGCTCCCTATAATTGGCTCCAGCTGCTCCAGCTTCTACCCTCTTGAGCACTGCTGAAGGACTGCTCCTCTGGGTCCTAGGTTCCCACTTCCCATGGAAACATTACCTTTCCTTTGATAAGAAAAATGTGCCTCCTTTTGGGTCCCAGAAGGTCTATTCTCCCCCCTCCCACCCCATCATGCCTTTCTCTAGGAATTTTACTCAAACTCTTGAATTCCACTGGGAATTTTAACCTTTCGATAGAATTCTATAGATTGATTTAAAATATCTATAAAAGGTCTCTAGTGAATTCTGAAGTTCTATTGATCTATCTGCATTTCTAAAGGTGCCTGTCACTATAACAGTATCACCAACCTGAAATATTCAAAATCAGGAGATTGGCTTTAAAATCATGAGATTATGTAAAAATAATAGATTTGCCTTCTGCTTTTTGAGCCTTTAGGGTGCACTGGGGTCACATTTTGAAGCCTTCTCCACAGCCACAAGGGCTAGAAACGTACTTTTTCTTTAAGAATGAAGGCTGAAATCAGGATATATCCAGTAATTATCATGAGCCTCCTGGCAAAATCATGAGGGTTGGCAACAGTTGGCAATATCCAGGTATTGACAGCTCCTTCCCAACGCACCAAAGCAATACATAGGGTTCCATATGGGATCCACGAACATACATAAGCACCTAAACCCCAGTTCTGGCTTCACTGCAATCCACAAAACTCCACCAAACTCTGTAGGTGCCTGAACTCATTTGGTACCTACATTTTTCAAGGTAAAAGTTCCCCAGGTGCCTAAGTTTTTGCCTCTGGGGATGTGCTCTGCTGCCTTCCTCTAGGCATCCACACACCTACCTCCTGCCTAAACACTAGAATGATTCATAGATTCAAGCATTCAGCTGATCCAGTAGGCATGCTCAGAGGGCACCTACTGAATCATGTCCCATTCAGAATCTGGCTAGAAAAGGTGGAGCTGGTGCCCACTTTTTAATTTTTATCTGAATGGTTACAGCACTCACCTAGGATGTAGGAGATCCAGCTTCAGTTCTTCCCCACCCTGCCCTAGGAGGAGAAAAGACTTGAACACAGGTGTTACCCCCCCCCACTTTAGGAGAGTGAACTAACCACTCAGCTATATGGGATATTATGGTGTGGAAGCTGTTCCACTGTGGATGAAGATTGAAAGACTGGTTAGAACAGGGGGACTGGATCCAGGATCTCCCACCTCACAGATAGCTGCCCCAACCACAGAACTACAGAATCACTCTCTCTGGCCCAATGACTTTACAGCTTCAATAGGAGAGACTGAGGGAGGCCCCATCCCTGTGGGCACATCACATAGCTCAGTGGTTCGAGCACTTTCCCACATGGTAGGAGACCTCTCTTCAAATCCTTTCGCCTCCTCTGGCAGAAGGGGGAATTGAACCTGGGCATTCCATATCCCAGGGAAGTACACTAACCACTGGGCTAAAAGCAATAAAGCAGGCATCTCTTCCTGCAGTTGTTTTGTGTGGAGCAAGGGAGGCACCTAACTCATTACTGCAAGAGATGCCTTAGGAGCCTAAGCCTTCTGATTCCAGGCAGTGGGTGCCCGTTCGTGGGTTGCCAGGCAGAACTAGGCACTGCCCGGGAGCCTGGACTTAGGCATCTATCTCCAAGAGAGGGGTGAGGCTTATTCCATGCCCTCTCTTCAGCATCTCCCATTGGCTAATTTAGTCAGCTCTTGCCTAGTGTGCTGGCTTTTGTGGATTGCATTCTTAGGTACTTCTCTGTTTTATTCATTGCATGGGGAGCCCAGGAAGCTAACTTGGCTTTGTGGATTGCAGTATCGTTCCTGGATTTTCTAGGCACCATGATGGTCAGCATTGCAGGTCCTGAATCCTTTTAGGGATGCCCAACCCACTCACCCTGACTGCCTCACAAAGTGTCTGGGAGAACAAGCACGCCTTGCAACAAGAACTGAAAATCAAATCATTCAGGCCTTATTGGACCAAGTAGAGAGGACAAGTTCCTGAGCTGAGGACCCTTCTTTGACCACACTTAGTCATCAGTACCCCATGGCTGTATGAGCAAGCTTTCTTCTTAATCTCAGGTATTGAAGTTAAAATGCATGTAGTCAGATGGTCTCCACAGTATGCAGAACCTAAGCCATAATGAGCTTTAAGTTGACACCCCAAACTTTGAATTACACTCAGGATATATTTCACAAATTGAATCATGCTGAACTAGCCTATTTTGGAACGTGGGTCCTTCTGATATGGCTTGGCTTTCCCCTGCCCAAGGCCATGGGATGTCACTGCTTCCCCCTACATCTACTTGGCTGCATCTATCTCCACCATAGACTCATTCAAAGGAGTGGTAATTGGTGTATTTGCCTTCAAAGACCAAATGAGTGTTTTTAATAGAAGTACATTATTTAACAAAGTAATACAACAGTTTCTAATGGGTCAGGAAGAAGATATGGCTGGGGCAAGCTGAGTTTTGTTCCATCTTGCAGCATACCACTGTGAAAATCTCTAACCATCTGGAATGAGGAAAAGACTTTGAAGGCCTCGGACTGTTACCAAGGCACCATTTTGCCAAGTTATGCTATTTGACAGAAATGGATCATGAAATATCTACTAATTGCTACAAGATTTAACAAGGAGAAAGCAGCTCCAGTGCAATGAGGTTCACCTACAGACTTTCATGTTCAGAATAGCAGAGCAGAGGAATAACAATGTGTAATGTGTCCTGCTCTCTGAACACCAAATTACTGGGATCATTTTTCTACCAGTGAAAGAAAAAATATCTGACAGGGTAATTATGACATATTTTTATTGTTTTCAAGAAATGTGAGCCCCTAATTATCCCAGCTATTTATGGGAAGGTTTTAGGACTAGCAGATGCAATGCTTTAGCTCTTTATTTCCCAAGGGCTCCATAGTTACAGGTCTTATTTCAGTAATCCCAGATTATTCCCTCGCTTCACCCAACAAGTCACTCCATTAACCCACTTGCATTCAGAGCTATGTTTAAAGAAGATTGCAGCATTTACATTGGCACAATGATACTGGAACAAAGAAACAACTAAGTGAATCTATTTTCAGACAGCTGTAAAGCTGCTTTGCAGGAGGACTGAGCATCCTATGTTTTATTTAAAAAGTGTTTAAGATAGAAAGGTCCTGGATTCTGCATTTCTTATCTGTCGTCCATTGACTTCCGTTGCTGTTTCACTGACTTCAGGGAAAAGTCTGGGGTCTTGCTGACTTCAGTGGAAGTTTGGGATGAGTGAGGAAAGCAGAATCAGTAACCAAATTCAAGATGAGTCCAAACTAGACCATTGGATCGGGATACCCCTGAACATCAAGGGTCACTTACAATCTGACTGTGGGTCTAGATATGAACTTCACATCTGGCCTTCTTTCTCAAACGGATTGAACCAAAGCCCCTGAACTTTGGGTGCTGATCCTATCTATCAAAGTTAATTACCCCCCCCACCATAGTACTTGAACATCTCAACACCCCTGTGAAGTAGGGCTATTATATCCATTTTACAGAAGGGGACTAAGGTACAGAAAAGGAGATTTTTCAAAGGAGCCAGTGACAGGTAGGAACCTAACTCATATTGACTTTCAATGGGTGTTAGGCTCCCTCATGGCCGTCAATGGGAAATAGGTGCCTGAATACCTTTGAGGATCTGGACCTAGTGGGATTTTCAGAAGCACTTAAGCAGATGAAGTGTCTAATATCCATTTAAATCACCTTGGGATTTAGGCACCTAACCTGTTCAGGCACTTGTGACAATCCCATGAGGCACCTATCTGCATCTTCAGGCATCTAAATACCTTTGCAAATCTGGCCATAAGTGTTTTGTTCCAAGAAGACTGTGTCAGATTAGGAAACTGAACCTGGGTCTCCATAGTCCCAGGCTGGTGCCTTAACTAATGGACCAAGAGCAAAGTCTTTACTTTGTGCCTTGGACTCACTTTAGGAAGAATACACTGCTGATAAGATTTACAAACACAGGGAGCTATCCTGCAAGGTGCCGAGCCCCAATCCAGCAAAATACTTTGGAACATACTTTGCTCAGCTTAGGTGGGAGTGTTCCATACCTTGAAGGCTCACTCGCATATCTGTGTGATTGCACACATACTTTAGCTTGCACCTACCTTATGTATATAAATACCTTGTAGTGCACTTACATTTGCAAACAAATGTAACCAGCAGGGTGACTCATTAGCTATGTACACTTAGACACCCATCATTTGGATTACTATTGAATATGTCATCTGCTTTCCTCTTCCTTTTTCAATGTGGAGGACAAAGGTGTCTGACTTGAATGCAGAAGGAAAAAATTTCTATGATCACATAATTAAAGACTCTGTCATAGCCCAGCTGAGGTTGACCGGGCACCCTTAATTTTGGCATTTGCTAACTTCTGAGTGCTTGAATTTGCAACCTTCCTGGAGTTTTTTTGGAGCAGTTTTTTGGTCTATATACAAGTTACATTAGTATGATGAGTGCTTGTGGGTTAAAGACAGTAAAGGAGTTATTGTTATGGGCAGGCAGATTTAAATGTCCACCTTCAGGTATGTCTGAGAAACTGAGCCATTCAGAAAATCAGGGGAAATTCCTTATATTCCTGCCATGATCAGCGTTCAAGAGCCCATCTGCAACAGCTAATGATAATAATGTGTATAGTTTATGGCAGGCAGGGCCGGTGCAACCATTTAGGCAAACTAGGCGGCCGCCTAGGGCGCCTAGTGGTTGGGGGTGCCTAAAAGCCCCCTCAGGCGAGGAGGTGGAGATGAGCTGGGGGGGGGCCGTGCGGAGAGGGTTGCCCGCAATAATGAAGGAGGGGAGCGCACAGGGGAACCGCTCCCTGCCCCAGCTCACCTCCGCTCTGCCTCCTCCGCTGAGCACACAGCCCAACTCTAAGTCTCCTCCAATCAGTGCCTCAAGCCTGGGCAGGGAGGAGAATTAGAGCAGCGCCGATGTGCTCAGTGGAGGAGGCGGAGCCGAGGTCAGCTGGGGCGGGCTACTCAGGCAGGCTTAGTTTCTGCAGGAGGTGTCCCCAGGCAGGGTTAGCTGTGGGGGGGAAGTGGGGAAGTCTCCCCAGGCAGGTTTAGCTGCTGGAGGCGGGAAGGGGGGAAGTTTCCCCAGGCAGGGTTAGCTGCTGGGGGGAAGTGGGGAAGTCTCCCCAGGCAGGGTTAGCTGCTGGGGGGAAGGGGGAAATTTCCCCAGCTAGGGTTAGCTGCCGTGGGGGGACAGGGGGAGTCTCCCCAGGCAGGGTTAGTTGCCATGGGGGGGGATGGGAGGGAGCGGGGTTAGCTGTCGCGGTGTGGGGGGTAGCTGCTGCATGGGGGGGGTCCCTGGGTGGGGGGCTGAGTTAGCTGCCATGGGGGGGGCGGGGTTAGCTGGGATGGTATAAGATGCAAGTTTCGCCTAGGGCGCGAAACTTCCTTGCACCGGCCCTGATGGCAGGCGTTGGCAACCTCTGGCACGCGGCTCATTAGGGTAAGCCCCTTAGCAGGCCGGGCCGGTTTGTTCACCTGCCAAGTCTGCAGGTTCGACAGATCGTGGCTCCCACTGGCTGCTCCAGGCCAACGGGCTGCGGGAAGCGACGCAGGCCAAGGGATGTGCTGGCAGCCGCTTTCTGCTGCCCCCATTAGCCTGGAGCGGTGAACTGCTGCCAGTGAGAGCTGCGATTGGCCAGACCTGTGGACACAGCAGATAAACAAACTGGCCCAGTTTGGCAGGGTGCTTACCCTGGCCAGCCGCGTGCCAAAGATTGCTGACCCCTGGTTTATGGAATGCAGGGGAATGCTCTTATATAGGTTCTTATTGTGTTATCAGCACTTTCAGGAGGAAAAATGAATCCTGAATTCAGGTTTTGGCAAGTAATTAAATGAGGGGGACCTGTAGTGTGTGAGCCTTATGAAACGTGATGATGGCAATGTGGTTACTGCACCTTTAAGATCCAGAACATTCTGGGCAGGCAGAGTACAAACAACTTGCCATCTGGTGGCCCAGTGTAGTGGGTGCGGGACATTTAAGCATGGACTTGATCACCATGCTAACTTGATTCATTTTTGTAGCTCCTTTCTTTTCCTTGTTGTTCTGATCCAGTTAAAATCATTACAGCTAATTAAAAGACATTACTGGCTAATTGGGTTTGGCAAGGCTGATTTGTATTTTACTTGTTTTAAAGTTTACATTTATATTCAGTTTAAGACTTAGGTTTGGGACATTTTTTCTAAAAATGATTTCAAGTTATCACCATTTTAATCAATGCTGGCATGGATCAGCCTCGAGAAAAATAATAAGCCATCCTCTTGCACATAAGTGCAAATGGAAAATAGCATTCTGTTGAAACACAAACCTCTTGCTTCTCACCCTGATCTGATTATTATTAGCAAGGGTGTATCCATTAATAACATTGAAAAATGAACACACAACAGCTGGGAAAGGTTTCAACATAAAGGTATTGTGGGAAATTTGCTGGAATTCATGTACACATCTGAACTCAGAGGCTGGTTCAGATTAGACATTTTCTATAATCAGATCTATATATTGAGATACTTTGGACTCTGGCCTTTAAAGGAATGTTGTTAGCTTGGTATTTATGAATCAGAACTTTCTGATTGGTATTTAAAAGGACACTGGTTACTTTTCATACCATTTTAAAATTAGGTTTCCACTTCCTAGTTTTAATAATAAGTAATCTCTTAGGAGATTACTGTTGGGATTTGTTTCTTCTTTTTGCAAAATTTGTGTATGTCCATCTCATATGTGCACTGGTTTGTTAGTATAGGGCCTCTAATATAAACTCTCTGGCATCTGCCAGTTGCTGGACATACTGGATTTAACAGGTGAACATGTCTCTTATCTTGCAGCTGAATTCTGCCTGTGTGAATCTAGCACAAGATACTACATTTAGGGCCTGTTTCTATCCTCATTGAAATCAGTGGCAAAAACTCCGACTGACTTCAACCAGAACAAGACTGGGATATTTTGGAGCATATATTGAGATCATTTAAGATACCCTGTCCTTCCCTGTTATTATAGGGGAACTGGACAGAGGTATGCTACAGAATTCAAAATCAAATTTCAGCACAGCCATGGAGGAAAGGAGCAAATATACAGGAAAATTGGGAAATACCCACCAAAAGAGAAATGCAAATTGTGAACAAATTTAATTTTCCCAAACAAACTTGATGATCAACTGAAGGTTAGGGATGTTGCCCTTTACTGTACTTAAATGATGCTCAGGGAGAGCTGAAAAATCACTGAAACGCCCATGTTATCTAGATGTATTGTCCCCCAAAACAATCAATTCCACAATACATTCTGCAGGTCAGCTCACAGCAGCCACAGCCAGGAGACTTGCACACACTCCACCCTTGGCTGAATCCTTCTATCAGTCTTGATAACTGATAAAACCAAACAGAGAAATGAGTGTGGTTTAACAGCATTTGATGCTTTCTGGGTGGCTAGTAGTGTGTGACTAAAACAATGCTTTGGCTGGGCAATACCCTACTTCTTTTAGCAGGGGCAGTAAAGGGAAAGGAAAGCAAGAAATACAAAGAAAGATACTGAAAAGAAGCAGATTCTCCCTTTTCCTATGATGAGTTGCTCTCCTTTGAATACGCCATTATCTGACCTGCGAGCAGGGCAAGTGCTAAGCTTTGGGGAGTGTCAGTGACACTAGTGATTATAACTTGCATAACTAACCAAAGCAAAGTGATTTGACATTTTTTCCGAGGCAGCAACAGGTCTGAAATCTTGTCTCATTTTTGACTGCCATATGAGCAGTAGTAGATCCAGCCACAATTATGGAAAATCTTCAGGCAACAAATTATTAGGATTTTTTTCCTGTTGGGAAAATCTTGCAGGACAAAGACTCAGCTCTGACACATAAATAAAAATGGCCATGGACCTACCTAAGCAAAGTGGAAGATGTTGATCTCCCACACTTCACTTCCTCTGTTAATATCAGACACTAAGTTATGAGTGTGACATAATATATGAAACAAGCTTGTACGGTTGATCAGCCATCAGACTCAAAATACTCTTCATCTAGTCTACCAACATTACCAATAATATATTGCTTTGTTTCCAAGACTATGAAGAAGACTCACCTAGGCCAGAAAAAGTGCTGATATAGCTATACTGGCATAGCTAAATGGGCAAACTATCTACAGTAGTTGCAGCTTATACCAGCAAAATAAGTTATATTGACAAAAACAATTTTTTGCCCAAATAATTGTCTGAAATATGGGAGGGAGGGGAACACAGCCCTAGCCAATGTTACTATACCAGCAAAAGTTTCTTGTGTAGACCTTGCCTTATTCATATTTGTATTACACTGTAATAAATCCACAACTAGGAACATCAGAGATATCACCACCCAGAATAGTATGATGGCAGGAGAACTGGAACCAAAAGTGCATGTTCTTACTAGTTAAGCCAAAGGACAAACTATTAGTTGTCAGTAGCATAGGACCCATAACACAGAGATCATTTCCCATTCCTGCCTTTATAAAGCAGGGATATACATACATTTTAAGCAGTTCATTGTATCATTTCTAGGTGCACTTCTCTTTTTATGCCTTTCAACACTGCATTTTCTTGGTATTGTTAACTGTGATATATTATAACTGACAGCAAGTCAGAAAACTCCATTTGTCACCTGTGTTTGAGAGTTTTTAGCATGCTGAATCTAATAGTATGTCAGATCAGACAATTAAATTATTTGGCTAGCATACCCTTCTAACCCTGCATTTAGTAGACAAGAGCTGAGATTCAAAGCTATGTGTGACAGGAATTTCTGAATAAAAATATTGCCATTTATAGAATTGGATGAGTGAGATGGGAGAAATATTTTAATACTAAGTGTGACAGATTTTTAAAAATCTCAGATGTACTTTAAAAGGTCTGAACTGCTATGTCTCTGGCTGTCGCAGAAACTTTACATTTTTTTGGCTTCATCCTTACCCCTGTGATTCCTTTAGCTTCACCTGGGGCTAGATTTTCAAATGAGCTCAGCCCCCAACAACATCCATAATGATAGTCATAGCTGGGTTTTTTTTTTCAAGCATTCAGCACTAAAGCTGGTTGGGAATTTTTCAATTTTTTCCCCAATAAATGTTAATTTGTCAAAATTTAAACAGTTCATGGGAAAGCATCCATTTCAACACATTTGTGAACTAAAAAAAAATTTTTTTAGGTTTTCAAATTTTCAAAACATCCCATTTTGATATTTTCAGAATGAAAACTTTTGCTTTTTCAGTTAATTTATTTGAAAACATGGTCAAAATGTTAAAATTGAGATGAAATGCTTTGAAATTGAAATAAAATGTTTCAGTGGAGCAGAACTGAAATATTTTTTGGTTTGTGGGTTTGCAATTTTTGTTTACTTGATTCAGGATTAGAATTTTTTGTCAAATTCTCAAATTCTTGTGGGATGGGAAAACCATTTCCCTTCCAGGCCTACTCAGCACCCAATAGGCTGTGCTCTTTTAAAAATGAGGCCACTTTTTTTCATGCCTCTCTGAGAGCTGAGCTCTTTTGAAAATGGCCCTAATAATCTTGGTGCATAATCTTGTGCTTGACAAGAGTTATCATATTGCATTGTGTACAAACAAAAATGTTCTCCTAGTAAAAGCTACTGTTGGCTGCATGTTTAATTTAGAATTTATGTGCTTTTAAACAGCCATGATAATACAATAACTCTTGTCATGTACAAGATGTGAGAGTGGAGTGTTGTCCATATGTAGAGAACAAATTCATATTAACCACAATACTACAATATGCCAAGCCTGGCCAAACCTTTTGGCTAACAATCTGGGGATTGCTGAGCTGCCAATATGGAAGACATATGTTCTTCAGGACATACATGATGATGGTTTTCATCATACTACTTCCTCTCAAGCTAGTTTATTGAGTGAAGTAGTGTTACAGAGCTTGCTTATCTGGATGGAACAAATGTGGGTCATAAATGAAATGTGTAGTTCTTGATATGATCCATGTCATTCTGGACTGCATTGGTAAAGGGATTATATTCAGTGACTTTAAAAAACAAACAGACAATGACTAGAGCTGCAATTCAGTATTCATTTGCACAGAGAAGTTAAAGTAACCTATAGGTTTCATGGAGAATACAGTTTACCCAGTTTAACATTACTGAGCTCCTTTCGTTTTATGATTACAGAGGTATTCTGAAGGGGTAGGATTGCCAGCACACAACCCAAGTTAAAGGGCCATGTTGACAGCCACACACACACACACACACACACCCTGAGTTCAGTAGGATTTGTCCTGACAAGAAATCCTCATTAGAGGCAGAAGGTTGACTTTTCATTATTCTTTACTGTAGGTGGCAGGAGTATGCATGGTCAGGAGTTGGAGGATGGGGACAGGGTAGTTCTGTGATTACACTCTTATGGATCTTAAAGAGCTGATGGGTCCCAGCTGCACTCCCTACCCTTCTAGTGTGTAGAGATTGAATCCAGTTTGCTTCACTTTTAGGACCAGAGTGTCCTCTCATACAACAGCGAGTTAAAGTCTTGCTGTGGTGAGAGTAGATAGCATTTCATTTCTTAGGCATTTTCCAGTACAGATAGTACCAGTATTGAGGTGGGCAGAATCCTGAACACAACAGGGTTAAAACCAATTTGACAAATTAGGCAAACCGCAGAAAATATGAAGACAGCTCTTTGGTGGCACATCTGATTCCCATCTACAATCGCTTAAAGGTGCTGTCATAAAGAGCAGCCTGGAATGCCTAGCTAATAAAATGTCAGCAGCAGGGATATTACGAGGTTGTTTACAAGAGTGCATGAGTTTAATTGCTGCTGAAAACATCTGATACACTTTGTGTTTGATTCCAGGCTTTGGAGTGGCAATGAAATAAACCCACAGAGTTATCATGAACAGCATTTTAA